>NW_022156716.1:8103508-8233735 GCF_004355905.1 Pyricularia grisea | reverse complement strand
CCCCCCCCCCCCCGCACCCACGTTTCCTGGGTTAAATCTGACACATGATTCATCACCAAAAATAGCAAACCAGTCAGGCAGCTCTGTGGCCCTGGTCGAAGACTCCCTTGTTGACCTCTCGGCCAATGTCACAAATGGAAGGCTAACTTGGCAAGCTCCAACGGACCACGACGAGTACGTCTTGTTTGCCACCTATGAGCGCTACACCAACCAGAGGTCAGCGGTGGGAATTCCCTCCGATGTCATCGCCAATGGCTCGTGGGTGACGGACCACTTTAGCGCAGCGGGAGCAAAGCTCGTGTCGCAATTCTGGGAGCAGAACATCCTGAACAGTGAAATTCGCGAACTGCTCAAAAATGTCGGGCAGCATTCGTGGGAAGACAGTATGGAAATTCAGGCTTCTCTCTACTGGTCCTCGGACTTTGTTAAAAAGTTCAAGAAGGCAAGAGGCTATGATCCAGTCAAGTATCTGCCCCTGATGTTTGACAAGTCGACTTCGTTCATGAGCCACGAAGCACCCTACAATACCACATATTACCTGGAGGGTTCTGGGGATCCCTCCCAGGCCAAATACCTCCAGGACTACCGCCTGACCCTTAATGAAGGCTACATGGAGTATCTTCAGGCGCTGGGGGATTGGGCTCAGTCGCTCGGCCTATCTCACTCCTGCCAGGTGGCTTACAATATCCCCGTGGACATGCTCGCCGCCATTCCCGTGGTCGCCGGGCCCGAGCTTGAATCTCTTGCCTTTACCGACATTGACGAAATGCTTCAATTCACTGGACCGGCGCACCTGGCACGACGAAACGTAATCTCAACGGAAATCGGTGCAGTCCAGTCGGGTGCATATAGCCAGTCGGTGCCGTCTCTGCTTCGGCTCTTCAACGAGGCATTCGCAGGCGGAGTTAACCTCATGGTGATTCACGGTATGCCATATGGCGGCGAGCAGCCCGAGACGACGTGGCCGGGATACACACCATTCCAGTACGTCTACTCGGAGATTTGGGGTCCGAAACAGCCGGCCTGGAAGTACATGCCCGAGATGATGAACTACACGGCCAGGAACCAACACATCCTGCAACTGGGGGTGGCCAAGAGGGATTTGGCCTTTTACATGTACAAAGACCCATACTTGACCACGGTCTCTCACAATGGCACGGATCTACGGGCAAATGGTACGTTTACTATTCAGTTCAACTCGCCCCGCATTGATTGTTCCTGCTGCATAGACTGACTCTAGAAAATCAACAGGCTTTTCCTATGAATACCTTTCACCAGCCAACTTTGCCAGTGAAAATGCCACAGTTCAGGGAGACTTACTCGACCCAACCGGTTCAGGATACCGAGCTCTCATCCTCGACCAACAAGAGTTCATCTCCCCCGAGGCGTCCACAAAACTAGTCGAATTCGCAAAGGCGGGTCTGCCCATTGTCGTTATCGGATCCCTTCCAAACACCACCATCGGAGCCGTCGGTCAAGATATCGTAACAAGGGCCATCGCAGAAGTCCAGTCGGCGGGACATGCCAACCTCAAATTCATCGACTCGCCCGGCTCTCTGGTTCAAGCGCTGCAAGAACTGTCAGTCAAGCCTCGAGTCCAGACGTCTCCTACAAGCTCCACCCAGACCTTGCACACGACTTGGAGAGCAGACGGGGCTTCCAACTACGTGTTTCTCTATAACAATGGACCCGCAGCAGCCTTCAACGTCAGCGTCGAGGCGAGCAACGACCTTGTACCCAGCAAGCTCGACGCCTGGACCGGCACCCAAGAACCCGTCGCTATATATGGAAGGTCTGAGGGCAGGGTAAGTCTGAGCGTGTCGCTGCAGCAAGGCCAGACTACCATTCTCGCTTTTGCTCCCGCAGCCGAGCCTCGAGACCACGTCACAATAAGTTCGGAAAACGTCGCCGAGGCGTTTTACAGCCCGGACGGGAAGATATCTGTCGCCGTGTCCGACGGCGCTGCTGGATCCGTCACCCTGTCCAACGGTGGCACGCACCAGATATCGGCCCTCACGAACGGCACCAACGCAACTCTACCTTCATTTGAAGTAGGACCCTGGAACCTGACGCTCGAGTCGTGGGTCCCAGGTCCCGACGCTGCAAGCTCGGCCTCCGACAAGCAATTACTCAACCTCGGCTCGCAAGACACTCTGGTTCCATGGTCACGGATCCCGGCGGCGCAGAACGTCTCTGGCGTCGGCATCTACACGGCCACTTTCACACAGCCAGAGATCCGCCAGCTGTCTAGCGATGAGGTCATGACCGTGATCGACTTTGGCCCGGTCCTCAACACCATGAGGGCCTGGGTCAACGACAAGCAGCTGCCGGCGGTGGACGTGTCTGCAGCCCGTGTCGACATCTCGCAGTACGTCGTCGCTGGCCAAAACTCGATCCGGGTCGAGGTCGCGTCGACGCTGTTCAACGCGGTCAAGGCGAGGGTTGACAGCGTCAAGAACTTTGGTCAGGGGCCGAATGTGCCTCAATTCTATACGACCGTGGACTGGCAGGAGCATGGCTTGGTTGGTCCGGTGCGGCTGACAACGCTACGCAAGATCAGTTTTTAAAAGGTCTTGGCGGTGGCAGACCACAGCGCCGGTAATATCTAGGTAACATCACTGGGATTCCACTTTGACTGAAAAGGTTCAGGCAGGATACTGTCCACAGCTAGCGCTATAGAGCATAGACTATAATATAAGAAAATAAGAAATTCGCCACGGGTCACTAGTGGCTAGTCAAAGTCGAGCTTACTGACCTGTTCACTATTATTCATATCCATCTTCCTCTCCTGGGTGTCGTTATATATGTGTCTTTCCAGGCTATCTGTCATCCCAGTCTATCTTTGCCACTTCTTTACGTTCGTCAAGCCCACTCAACCTCACCCCCAAACGTCTCTGAATCTCAACCTCTACCGCCAGGTTTTAATCAGAGTTTGATCAAGTTGATGGCTTTAGCTGCTAGGAACTCCTTCATTTGGTCATTAATCAGAGAACTTACATAATAGTTTTGAAGTGAAAGAGACAGCACTTTATAAGGGCCCTGTCGTTACATTTCTAGCAAAGAACAAGTTCCGTTTATGCATGCCATCGGGCACGATTTCACAAAGCTGCAATACTAAATGCAATCATAATAAATTCACATCAAGTTTCGTAACCCCAAACCAAAAGCAATCCCGACCGCCCTAACAAGCACTCACTAAACACCAGGCCGCCGAAAACTCCTACCTACGCCGTTGCCGATTCATAATCACCCTCATCACGCGAACCGCCTATCATACAGTTGGAAGATGCGATCCAGCTCCGCATCCCCAGCCTGTGACGCAAGCCATATGTCTCCCCGGTAGGGCCTGGAGACGGTTGGGTCTGCCACGGAGCCCATGACACCCAACACCTTGTCCGTGAACCGACGCGACCAACGCTCATTCTTCTCCGGGTTGTCCCAATGCAGCTCAAAGCGGGCCAGGGCACGGCCCAGAGGCATGCTGCAGCTGTCCTGCATGTCGGTCATGGCGCCGCCGCCCTGGATGATGAGGGCGTACATGCGCGAGCGGGCGGGGGAGTAGCGCACGGTATAAAACAAGTCATACATGCGCAGCAGGGCGTCCTCGCACTCTGGTATCACCCAGTTGGAGACGCTGGTAAAGTAGGAACTCGCCATCTCGCGGGCCGAGGACGTCGGCTTCCAGTACAGCAGCGGGTCCGCGTGCAGCGCCGTCGCCGTCACCTCGCCCAGCATGCCCGGGTTGGCAGCCAAAAAGTCCGAGGCCGGCAGCATGCGCAGGTCCAGCAGGGTCTTTTCCCTCCAGGCAGACATGTCGCCGTCGACGAGGGACGCCACCTCGGCGCCCATGTGCTCGCGCACCAGCGCCACCGTCTCGGCTGCAGACAGCAGGCTGACGACGTTGAGCGACGCCACGGGCTCGACCTGGTCCGGCTCGAAGTGGAAGCGGAACGACACGGACACGTCCCGCGGCAGGCTGTATGCTTTGCGAAAGGCACCCTGTGCCGCGCACTTCTTGAGCTGTGCGCGTGTGATGCGTGTGAAGCGCCACGTCGCCCGCGGCGGCTCGTCCATCACCCGTAGCCGGATCTCGATCACCACGCCGGCGCCCGCCGCGGCACCACCCCGCATGGCGTGCAGCAGCTCCGGGTGCGACTCCTCGCTCACGTCGACGACGGTGCCGTCCCATAGGACGATCCTCCCGCCGATCACCGACTGGCAGCCCAAACCGTGCTTTCGCCCCAGGATGAGGTCCCAGCCGGCGGTGAGGAAGTGTCCACCGGCACCGACACCGAAGCAGTCGCCGTGTGGTACCGCCTTGCGTGCGGTCACCAGGGTGTGGATCGTCTGGCCCAGGACGCAGCCGGGTTCGATGTGTAAAATGTCGCCGTTGACGCGGCGCTTGGTCATGCCGGCGAGGTTGATCATGAGGCCGCCGTCGCAAGATGCGCCGTTGAAGTAGCCGTGCCCGCCGCTTTTGACCGACACGGGAAGGCGGCCGTACAAGCGGGCATCCTTTAGCAGGCGCAGCGTCTCGGACACGCCATACTCGCTGACGGGCGACACGACGATGGCAGGTATGGGCGCGGCACGATCATGCATGGCGGCCTCGGGTGGCAGCGAGACGCCATCTGTAATGTACACCTGCAGCCCTCTTTGGCGTAGTCTGGCCACCAGAAGCGCCACGTCGTTGTGTTCAGCGACCTTGGTAGGGATCACCGTCCTCGTCAGGAGTGCTTTGGGAGCGGCGGCCGCCTTGACGCCGTCGAGGGGCGTCAAGGCGGACCAGCGATGTTGCTGCTCGGTGAGGGTTTGTGAGTGAGCCATGTGGGTTTTTTTTTTCTCCGTGGTGTGGGGGATCAGCGATCGAGCGACAAACAGAAGAACAAGTTCTGAAGATGGGCAGGGAGGGCCCAGAGGGGGTATACCCAAAGATTGTTGTCTGCTGTCAGTGCTTTCTTGAAAATCGAACAAAAGAATTAGTGACGCAAGGGGCGACCTGCTGCCGCCCTTTATGTCCCCTTTAATTCCGCTTCGGACATGGCAAATTTTATCACGGTTTCTTTTGCCCTCCTCGGCGCCAAGGATTCACATCAGCGTGGTTGAGAGATCGGTGGGACTTTTTCACATTTTTCCGTAACAATAGCAACAATTGCATTGGGCGGAGACGGTGGGGGGTTGGCATTTTTTTTCTTATTAAACTGCCATTTCCGGCTAAAGAAAATTCCAGGCAAGGGATGGAAAACGCCTCAGAAGAAAAAGAAGAAGAAAAAGGCCGGTTGATTATCTATCAGCTTTTCCACTGCGCATCACTTTTGAACGTTGCCACACCAGATTGATATTGTGCTAGGGTCTGCAGATAAAGAGGTCTGTGCTCTCAATCTCAGCTGCAGCAAACCATGTGGTCGTCGGCGAATCGTGCCGCTAGTGCCAACCTGGAAGGGAAGAAGAAACATGAAACGACTTGGTTCCGTTCTAAGGAAAGTTCTGGAGCGCGACCTTTGGGGNGGGGGGGGGGGGGGGGGGGGGGGGGGGGGGGGGGGGGGGGGGGGGGGGGGAACGAGGGCGTTGTGTGCATCCCTTTGCTTGGGTGCCCCAAACGCAGTCAAGCGAAAATGAGCGCCATGGCTTAATGCTGCCAACCACGCCCTTCTTTTGTACCTAAAAATAATAGCATTGAAGAGCTCTCAGCTGTGGCCGTGGTAGCATTTAGCTACTTTTTGTGGCTAGGTACCTATCCACCAGCCAAATTTTGACATGCTGGAGCGGGGATGCAAGTGGCGACATATCATTATCACACGCTTGGGTTGCCATAATGGGTTTCTCTTCTTGTCTTGCTATTTCCTAGTATTCATCGCGGATTCCCATTGCAAACCTTCCTCCTCGAGACTCCTAACACGTTGGAGTTCGTTTTTAATTATCTCTTGAACTTGTTGTTTTCTCGAGCCATAAAGTCAATAGTAACAGAGTCTGTATTACTTTAGCCTTGAAAACCACCATAGCGTCACGCCACCATAGAGTGTCTTGTCTGTCCACTTGGTCATTTTGACTGTCAATTCTTCGTCCAAGGGCTGGTCTCGGATGTGCCACGATTCATTGCCAGCAAAGACTCAACTTAGAGGAGGGAGTTTTTGATTCACGGGTGAAAGAATGAAACAAACCAATGCACGATCGACGAGTTGCCCAAAACTGATTTGAGTGGTATTGTATGAAGGTAAATGAGTTGAGAACCAAACTGGTCAGACTTGAATATAAATTAGCCATTGACAACTGTCATTCTAATGTTGTACTACTGCAACCATGAGGCGACACCTGTATCCAATTATCCATTTTGATGACCACCCAACCACGAGCCAATATAACATTCATGAGAGGTATCATCAACGTGATTTACTCAGAGAAGATTTCCAAATATTCAAATGCATTTCGCTATAGCCCAACAGCTTATCGTATTTAAGAATGGCGGTTGGGGGCGGTCATTCCACCTTGCATATGCCCAGGCTTAGGCAGGGATGCGCTTGTCATGCGTCCCATTGACATGACGAGTTTGCGGCCTGTATCAAGATAACAGCCCGGTTCAGTTTGAAGCAAGTTCCATTGCGAAGAGTTTCAACCTTTCGATAGTATCTCAGCCAACGACATGTCTCGCTGATGCTCTCGGGGAGATATTCTTCTACGATTCGCTCACAACCTATCTCTCTGTAGTGCACAAATGACGCTCATTGTTTAATCATAGGGTTGATGCAATTCAAATATGATTCCCCTAGTTGCCTGGTCATCAACGAGTCGTTTTAACCAAGGGCGCAAGGCCATGCGAGTTTAATTGAGATGACAAGACATGACAACACCTAGACTGTGGGGAGTTTCAATGATCTTAACCGACAACGGAAAGCCAATATGATTCTGATTTTGACGTCTAGTTTATGATAATACAAAGTAATAAGTGGCCAACATCTCCTTGCATTTATCTCCCTAGTATAAGGGCGCGAAGCCATTCAAGACCAATCGGAATTCTTTTGAGATATAAGAACCCCCCCCTTTTCGATGTGGATTTATCTGCTCGGCCTCTCGCAAGCCACGCAGCCCACGGCAAATTAAAACCGAAATGGATTTCAAGTAAGCCGAAGTCTTTCGTTCGGCAGGGTAGTGCTAGAGTAGCGTGGAGAGGAGAAGCAAAAGAAATGATACTGGGCAAAAATTAGGCTGCCAATTATATTTTGAAGAAAGGCGTTGTTGCATGAAAGGGACTGCTAATTTCAATTTTACACACATTCCCCTGGTTATGATACGCAGATACCTAGACTCTGCAACAACTTACTCGTACATGCCATGCCGGCTGCAATTCACACGTCAACATAACCATAATAGTACACTTGATAAGATAGCGGCTCCTCTTAACGAATTAAGGTTTACTCTAGCAAAGCTTATGAGTCCCCATAGCCCTTGAGGCTATCATTGGCCATGAGTCTGGATAACATGCCATTAGGTCGCTGCTGCTAGTACTGCTACGTAAATCCTTTATCAGGCCCACTACCGTAATACCAGCTTCTGTTGCTTCTCGTTATTCAATCCTTTTTTTCAAAAACTTTTGCATTTGGTATTTTTGATTTTCGCGGATATTTAGTTACGTTCCAATCATTCCACACCTTATGCAAGGATCGTACAAACTGGGATTTTGCTGGGTTCTGTATTCTCCAGTGACACTTTAGCCACTGACTAGTACTTTTAGAGAGACATTTGGCGTTTCACAATCTTAGAACCCCTGGGATACATCTTTACGACCATGTTACAATGCAGGTTTGTTCCTATTTTCATCCTGTCAGTCGCAATATCCATGACTATTTACAACCACCAGCGAACAAGGCAGTCTGGATGTTTATCTAGTCTCGACCGTGTGGGATGGAAATTAGATAATGCACGTGTTAAATATTCCAACCCCAGATTATTGTAGAACCATAATTTAATTAGAGATAGCAAATTGACAGCCAAGACAGATAGTGATAAACGCGCTTTGCATTAAACAAATACTAGTTAGAGTAGCGCAGCTTTCTGTTGTACATGTTGGCGTCCTATTGTTCCTTGACAGCGTCTACAAAACCCAACCGTCTGCTCAACGGGAGACACATCCAATAAATCCGTGATGTGTACCTGTGGTGCAATCTGCGCCGCCGTTGGGGGGATAGGCTACAACTTGTCGTCCCGCTGGGAAGTCCGGGAGCGAGTCACAACCACCCTTAATATGTTTACTTTTCGGTCTGTTATCCCAATAGCCACCGCACTAAGAAAGAAAAAAAAGAAAGGTTAGATTAAGCCTACCGGTACATTGACTGTCCTAATTCAATCAAAAGAAGACTGTAACTTACGCAGTAAGAGTTTAGCTGGAGGAAAGAGCAATAGCCGGAGGGATCCGTAACGACGTTGGCGCTGCAGCAGATGCCTCCCGTCTTAGAGCCTTGGAAATCGGGCTCTGGATCAGTCCCCTGGTCGGCAGCACCCAGGCCAGCGAAAAGGAAAAAAGGAATGAGAATGATCGTGGATGAACGCATGTTGACGATCTTTTGTGATGAGAAACGAATGAAATACGCAGGTATTAGAGAGGGACTAAGACATACGCACAGCGAATGAAATGGGTAGGTAGTAGAGAAGGACTAAGACATACGCCCAGCGAAATGAAAGAGAGTGTGGTTGAAAACTAAAGACCGTGATGGGCGTCTCATGCAAGAGATTGCATAGTTTTATAATCCACCGCTTGCTATACAGAGATGTTAAGCTACCGTCGCATTTTCACATAAGCTTTCTATTGTTGGACACTGACTTACGGATTACCCGATGGGTTTGCAAAACACATTCGCAACAAGCCTCGTCTGATGTGTTTGTTACCTGAGCTTATGTGGTTAGTAAAGTGGACCTTTTCTCACTGTAACCTGTTTTGGTACACGAGAATATTGTGACCTTAAATCTGTTTATACATCATACATATGCATTACAGTAGGACCTTGTCAGCTTGACAGCAGCAGATGTGCTATTGACGGGTTCGAAATTTGTGGCCTTGGTGGGTACCTAGTCTTGCGCGTGTCCTTCAATAACTGTCATTCTGTCACCCCCTGGCTCCAAAACCAGCATGTTGCAGTATGATCTTCCTACCCCTTGGTTCTGGATGAGTCGTAAACCTGAGCTACAAGCACGAGTAAGGATTGAATGTGAAGTGTATTTCCGAGGCTTGAACGGGAAAAGAAGGGTTACAAATTTTTGAACTAAAAACAGTAGAGCCCTCATGCATCCAGTGGCTGTCTATCAGTCTCTGGAAGCTCCAAAGTTTGACTCTGAACCATGCGATGACTCGGTATTGTTCGCCCAGGGCCCCGGGAATGGATTTTTGACCTAGTATGTAGAAGCGGCCCTCTGAGACTGCGATAATTAGCAGTCGTCACCATCGTTGACACCAACAGCGTTGGCATCCTCGTAGTCATGGACATTGGCCGGGCTCAGGGGAGCCGGCTGCACCAGGTCAGCTTCAACAAAAATTAATCCGGGGCAACTCTTGCGAAACCACTTCAGCCAGCCTATAAGATATATACCCATATGAATTAAAAATCCTCTCGATGCTCAATAGTAAAGAATCCCGTAGAAGCGCAATCATAACAAGATAGGCACACGAACTTTAGCTTGGCAAGAAGCATACATACGCACGGACCGTGAGGCTCATGGTAGCGCATTCTCATCGACTCAAGCACGACCCAAGCAAGCGGTGACTGGCCATGTTCGAGTAAGTCTGGCCCCCCCAAATTTTCATCCCCATGCACACAACTTGCCCGGATTTCGGGTGTGAAATGTTTCTCTTGGCATTCTCTCGGCGATCTGGATCGCAACCCGTTTTGACATTCGCCAAGGCCTGTATCGAGATGGGACCGGAAAATCCCCTAAATGGCCTAGCCAAAGCAAAGGGATCAAGCCCAGTTTCTGAATTCTTTTATTCCAACTCTTATTGCCTCACGAGATCGTGCCAGCGACACGGATTTTTTCAATGCAACTGCTGTCATGGTTGCCCTACCATGATTCAGCTCTTAATTCGCACTGTGAGCGAGTCACTTTGGGCATTATTGGTCTCCTGGCAAGCCTGGCCACTCGTAACTCTGGAGAAAAAAGCTTGATACAGCGTGCCAAGACCAACAAGGATGCCAGAACAGAGACGTTGTGTTTAAAGCAACCTACATCATAGCTTGTGCTTCAAAACCATGAAGAGAACAGCGGAACAAGGTACCTAACTTTCCAGGGAACCCACTTGCTGCAACTTAAATAATTCTTTACCATGGCGCTCGTATGGCTAGGATTGCAAGACCTCTCGATATGAAACCATGCGCCCAGTTGATGTCATGTGGCAGCTTCTTCGAAACTTTGTCGATACTAGCTGTCATTTGAGCACTCACTGGGTTACCATCCGGGAATCCGGTGCTCTTATTCAGCATGTTCCGAGTATTCATGCGTGGTTCAGTGCAACAGTGGTGCGCGAAAGCACCTGGGCTCTGACCAACACAATTGACATGTTATTGCTTCGTTTCCTATAATGACTAGAACGAATGAAAAAAAAACGAGAGAATATCGCATCGTCATTGCCAGCCTTAGGATATTTGATGGTTATCTCACTGTACATACAAACCAGAATCTAGGTTTGTCAGTGCTGGTTGGTGACGTGCATAGAATCGCGCATTTGAGCGCCGCTGGCGCGGAGGTTGTTCCCTCTGGCTAGTCATTCACGGGGCACTAGTTTTGGGCTCAATTTGAATTTTAAATGTCCAATGTTCAGTTATCAATTCTGTGATCTTCGCTCTGAGTTGGTCAGGCCTTTCTGCCCCGTCTCTCCGACATTGGGCAGTCCAATAATCCTCCTATGGATGCATCGCTATAGACCTTCCATGCCCTGTCCCTAATGGCTGGCTGACACGAAACTGATTCTTCTTCTTAAACTAAATACTCCAATGCTCCAGTCAGTTACAAGTGCCATACCAGCAAAAGAGACTGAAAATGGTAGCTTACTGTTGATGAAATGCGTGAAACAAAATATAGTCGACGAAATAATCTGCCAACTTCATAAAAGAGCTTCAGCTCCTTGTCCTTTTGCTACTACGCAGTTCGCCAATTGGAGTGATACGAAGTCACACTCCGCCTGTTTCCATCCTCGTTGGTTATGATATATGTGAATTGAGGAATGACCACGACCTCTTGGGTGGTTACCGCGACTCCAACCACCAATTCGCTGATGATGCAACCGAAATCAATCTCTGAGAGCGCGTCGTCAACATCTGGATCTTCGTCATTGGGGGCCCAGGTCAGGGTGCAGGTGACCTTTCCCGCAAGCAGCAATCTCAGCTGCTGGAAAAATGAGCCACAGGCTGCGCAGGTGTCTTCGCCTCTGGGTACCAATCAACCAGCTTATCAAACGGGTCTGGACGCTTGGTGCCAATGTTTGCGGCACCGATCGGCTCATAAACCATGATCAAGTGGATGTTGCCGCCGTTCCGGTCCGCAGTCATAACGTTGCGTACCCCCTGTTCGGCACCCCCCCTGTTCGGCACCCAAAAATAACAACACTTTTATTTTTATCCTCCAACTTCTATTATAAATATCTCGATGAATCTTTCACTTTTGGATTTACTTTTTTCTAATCTTAATTCTCCATTTTCCAATAAAGCAATATACTGAAAAACAGCTTATATCTGCAATTAACGACGTCAATAATGGCAATCCAATTGCAAAAACCTCCCGAAAATGGGGAATACCTAGGTCTACACTTCAAAATCGACTTAAAGGTTCTCAAGCTTATAAAAAAGCACAAAGCCCTTTTCAAAGGCTTTCTACGGAACAGGAAAAGCATTTGGCTAATTGGATACTTACCCAAACAGCTTTAGGGCTTCCGCCAACGCATCAAGAATTACGCTTTTTTGCCGAACGAATTCTTCAAGCCGCCGGAGAGACAAAAGGCCTTGGAAAACGTTGGATAACTCGTTTTTTGGCTCGTTATCCAATCTTTAAGACCCAAAAGCCCCGTCGAATAAATAACGCCCGGGTTAATGGCGCTATTACGGAGGTAATTAAATCTTGGTGGCTTTATATTACGAACCCGGTTATTAACGCTATTAAACCGGAAAACCGTTGGAATATGGACGAAACCGGTATAATGGAAGGTAAAGGATTTAACGGCCTGGTATTAGGGCTTAACGGGATCCGGCCGTTGCAACGGAAAAAGCCCGGAACGCGGGGTTGGACGATTATAATCGAATGTATATCGGTTACGGGCGTTGCCTTCCCTCCCTTTGTTATATTTAAGGGAAAAAACGTACAACAACAATGGTTTCCGACGGATTTAAGCCTTTTCGATAATTGGAAATTTCACGCAACCGAAAACGGGTGGACAAATAACGAAACGGCTATCGAATAGTTAAAAAAAATGTTTATTCCGTATACCCAACCTTTAACCCCTGAAAAGCGGTTATTAGTTTTAGATGGCCATGAATCACATATAACGGACGAATTTATGCTTTTTTGTTTGTAAAACAATATTTAACTCCTATATTTACCCCCTTATTCGTCACACGTTCTCCAACCATTGGATCTATCGGTTTTTGGGCCGTTAAAAAAAGCTTATCGACGTCAATTTGGATTTGTTAGCCAATTTTGCTGTTCAACAATTATTGGAAAACGAAATTTCCTACTTTGTTATCGAAAAGCCAAATTAAAAGTATTTATAGCAAAAACCATTCAATCTGGTTGGCGTACAACGGGGTTATGGCCGGTAAACTTGGTTAAACCATTTTTAAGCCCTTTTTTGTTAAAAAATAGCAATGCCAACGTTATAAAAGATAAAAACAACGGTTTGCAAAGGGATAAAACACCGGAAAGCCCAGCCCAAAAAATTAACGACCCGTCTTTACTTATTTGGAAAACCCCTAAAACGACCCGAGATGTCCGATTTCAACTGCAAAAACTTTCCCAATCCAACAAAACCAACGCTACTTCACGTCTTTTATTTGCAAAAGTCCAAAAAAGCTTCGAAACTAAAAATACCCTTTTGGCTAGCGCCCAGCAAAAAATCAGCTTATTGGAAGCACAACTGGAGGCAATACGGCCGGTTAAAAGAAGGAGGGTAGTTCCGGATCCAAACGAGCTTTTGGTTAACAAACAGAACATTATTGGATTGCAGGAAAAGGATATAGAAAATTTGGAACCTTTAGCTGATGAAGAAGAGGTTAATGAACCGGAGAAGCGTGAAAACGATTGTATTTTTGTCCGTTGATAATTTTATATTTAAATCAGCTTATAAAAGTAGGCATTTCGTTGTTAGATTTTCAGGGTGCCGAACAGGGGGGGTGCCGAACAGGGGGTACGCAACGTTAGCTCACTGCTTGAAGTGTGGCGTGAATGACTTGGAGAGCAGATGAACTCTCGTAGCTGGGGCAAACGCCACCAGCGCAGAGCCCGTCAGCAGAGGAGCTGATCCAATAAGGCGACGGATTGAAGAAATCTGCTGTTCATTGCAGGCCCATTGAATTGAGTGTCATCGTTCCGGCGAGAGTCTCGATGATGCGTAAGGCATTCCAAAACCCGCCCATGGGGGCCCGAAACCTTATTTGAAAAGCCCGTGGGCCAACAGCCCACGAGCCCGCGGTTTCTTTCACTGTGGAGTTTGTATTTATTGGACTAAAGTTAGTGTTAAGATACATGCCCCACAACGTGCAAATAAGACGGGGGCCCGTGGGTTACGGTATTTTTTGGCCTATGGGCCCCCGTGGGCGCCCGCGACGGGTTTTGGAATGCCTTAATGATGCGGCCATCTCCGGTCTGCTGTTGTGTCATTGTATGGGTTCTGGTCGATGTTAATTTTGGGGGTGGTCTGCTAAAGACGCTTGGTGACGGCGGTCTGAGTGAAGGAGAGTGTATCTTGTAGGATGGTGAATTCACAAGGTTTCTGGTCTTCACAAAGCGCCCTGAAGAAGGATTTGAGGTTCTTGTGTGTAGGATAGAAAAGCCTCAACGTGATTGGGGACTGAGCGCTTTGTATCCTTTTGACGAGGGACAACTTCTTGAGAATTGTGGCGTAGTTAAGATATCCTAGGGTCAAGAGTGTCGCTGAAATATGACAATGTTTCAACCAAGCTAAGTTTTTGGGTCAGAGTCAAAGTGAGAAGTTGGCGAAGTAAATGTGAGCTAGAAGTCAAGCAGGTGAAGCTGGCGCCAAGACTTTGACTGTAGAGTTTGGTGTGCGTGAGTAAAGATGTCATGCAAGTTTTATTGCAGACTCCCACATGAACGGTAAATTATTGATAAAAGCGTGTGCCTGATAGAGGGTATCACGTAAGAATGCCGGTAGACTTGGATGAACAAGCTTCATGAACCTGTAGATTGCACATATCTGTCGCGCGCGAGAAAGTAAAATAATTGGTGTCCACACTTCTAAGAAGCGTCATCGCTTTTTATTGTCGAATGACCTTCACTCGAGTCCCTCCTTCTCGCGCCATAGTTTGTTATATCGCCGTTCAAGTTCTACTGCTCTGGAATCAGCTTGATTTCTATCATCCATGCTTGGAAAGTTGTGCTGGTCCCAGACGTCCCTCTTCCGCCAATCTCCATACTCAAAAAGATCGCGCGTCTTGCGCTCATACAGTTCACGGTACACGCCCGTCTCCTCGATCGGCTCTCCGGATGCACCCGGGGCATGTTGTCACTCGAGGTCAGAATGGGCAAACAAGAGTTTTCTTGCTGGGGGGGGGGGGGGGGGGGGCAGCTCAGGGGAGACAAGAAAGTCCAGTAGATCGCGCTTTTGTGCACACTCGTATCTAGATTGAACACGTGGGCGGCAAGCTGATGGACCGCAACGGCCACGAGTTCAATCAGGCGGGTATTGAAAGCCCTGGATCCGATAGCGGCAGCCTGGTAAGCGAGCAGAAGCTGGAGTGGACGGTGCATAAGCATCCATCACCAAGTAGTTGGGGCCAATTCGAGGAAGATTGAGTTTTCGCACAGATCACTTACCAGACGGTCGAATGTGAGCATCTCGGGATTGAAGTTAGCACGAAACTCCCGAGCCTTTTCTTACATGCCTGGGCAGAGCTCTTTGTGTGCGGCGCGTACCTGAACTAAGGGATCTTGGATAGGTGTTGAAGTTAGGTACTGGCGCTTAGCAAGCGGAGCAGCCCCATGCTGTACAAAAGTCGCCCGGGTCAGTTCGTGATCTGCAATTGGATCGAATAGCGCGCCTACGCAGTAAATACGCTTGGCATGCATGACTAAGGAGGCTGCTCCCCAATGTGCCCCCTTCAAAAGTCTCTGCGGACGTTCGATCCCCCGGCCGGCGCATTCCTTTTCGCACTGCTAAGGCGTACGTCCACATAGACTTGAGAGCATAAAGAGCCTCGGTCATGATGCTCTTAACAAACGGTACTCAACCAGCTTGCTGCCGCCGAGAAAACAGCGCGAGGATGGGACCCTAGGAGAAGGGTGCTATGCGAGATGCGAAAATTCCAAAACACAATCTGTTGCTCTATCCGTATTCGACTGGCATGGCCAATCCTGGCAAAGACAAGGACATGCCTTGGTAGATTTTCCAAGAGACAAACTGCACGAGAGTCCAACGAATTTGCTTAGGAAATCTCAAACGCTACCTATAAGAGCACGCAGCCACCTGGCAATCTTCCCTCAGCTGGCATAATCCCACCCATGAAGGGCTTGATCT
Source organism: Pyricularia grisea (assembly GCF_004355905.1). Lineage (NCBI taxonomy): Eukaryota > Fungi > Ascomycota > Sordariomycetes > Magnaporthales > Pyriculariaceae > Pyricularia > Pyricularia grisea. Next base: position 8,218,008 of record NW_022156716.1, on the reverse strand, counting down.
ACCGCTTGTCTGTATCTGAATTCTCAATCTTTGAATTGTAATTGGGGGATATCTGTTATTGAATCTGATGCGATTAAAAAAAAGAGTATATACGAAGAAAATCAGGCAGAAGCCACCGCCTGCCAACACTTTCGTCCCTATCTAAAACAACTTTGGCATCTCAAAGTTGTCATACAATTGGCATCCAGCTGAATGCAAAGGTGGCGTGCCGCACTTCGGTAATGTTGAGGAAAATTGACAAAATGTTGCTTGGTGAAGCGCGGGTTGGAATGTTGACATCCATGAGCGGTTGAGTTTGGAGTGATGCTCAACCAGGGTATCGAGTCGCAAATGACTTAGAATGCGATGGGTTAAGACCTGTTTATAGAACTTGGGATGCCGAGGCAAGTCGACTCAGGTGGGGGATCTGGTTGTGAAGAATGGCCGACAAGGTTTGGCTCTGTCTTTTTGCCATATGAGACTTATTAGACAAGATGACCGCAGCTGCAATCTAGATAACATTCTGCCGAGATACCAGGTACAAGCCCTAAGCACTTGCTGGTTGCATCAAAGAAGTTTGCCATCGGCAGTTAATTCGAGTAGCTGTCGTAATTGTCCTTGGGTCGAGCCAAAAAAATCTCCTGCTGCCTTCGAACCAGTGCAGTATCAGAACCATCGAACTCCGCGCAGAACTTCCGGTCCTCACTGAACCACTCGAACATCTCTCCTAGCCACTTCTCATTTTGCAATTCACCCGAGCTCTGCCACCAACACCGCCGTCGCGGCTATTGCCTCCCAGATACTCAATGCTCATCCCGCACATGTCTTAACGGTAAGGCCTGCCAAAGCCCGAAAAGCTGCGCGGCCCGGCCCGGCCCACTGACCCGTGGTATGGTACGGGGGCCCGTAGGCCCATGGGCTCGCGGGCTTGGCCCGAATTGGGTAGCCCTCGGGCTTTGTGCAAAATCAACGTTTACGGAAAAAATAATCGAAAAAAAAAACTTTTGTTATTTTGCCATTAATATTAGGATAAGTAAGCGTGTATTTATTTATATGACCATTAATTGGTATTGGGGATTTATTTATTTTGGACTATAGTTAGGACTATACAACCATGGATTTATGCTGCACGTTAACGACGGTGGTGGATGGTGCATCGGTGGTTTCCACCTGTGATCTTTATATTTTACACGTTCAACTATCGCGCTGCACGGCCCTAGTGGGTATGATGTTTTGTTTTCCTTTTCAACCGATTTTCCATTTTTTATTTTTTTTATTTTTTCAAGAAAAAGAAAAGCAGTACAAGGGTTGTGTCTACAACCGGATAAATAGATAGACCATGTAACACGGCATGTGATTTTATAAATCCAATCCGTCGTCAAAACTTTATTCCCCCAGGCATAAAAGACCCTGGTAAATAAGCATCCGGCATTATAGCGCACAAAAGTCTATTCCGGCATATTTGGGGTCATCCTCGAAATCTTTCAAGCAGTTCCCCGTCTCCAGGCTGACATCATTGTGCCATGACTTACTCCTCAACTCAGCGTCCATCGGTCGTCCCAGCAGCAACATCCAGACCAGCTCATCGCAAACACAATGCGATCCCACGCACTTCTTCTCTCGACGCTCGCCATTTCACCCTCGGCCAAACCCCCGGCCGGCGCATGGGACACACACGTGCACGTCCTCAACCCGTGCCAGTTCCCTTACTCGCCCAACCGGACCTACACCCCTGAGCCAGCACCCCTGTCGTCGCTAATCGCAAACTCGTACACGGACAACATCGTCATCGTCCGCGCCTCCGTCGACAGCGGCCCGGCAGGCGCCCTTTACGCTCTGAAGACCGCGCGCGCCGAGTACCCGGGCCGCAGCTTCCGCGCGACCCTGGACCTGACGGACGTGCAGGACGCCTCGGCCGCGGATTTCGACGCGCTGCACGCGGCGGGCGTTAGGGCTCTGCGGCTGTACGGGCCCGGGGACGTGGGCAGCAACGTGACTTGGGTGCAGGGCCTACTGCGGGCGGCGGCGGAGCTGGACGGCGTCAGGCGGCTGGGGTGGGCCGTATCGGCGATGCTGCCGCTGGCGACGTTCGCCGCGCTCGAGGACAGCCTGCTGCACGACCCGGCCCTGGCGCACCTGCGGCTGATCGCCGAACATAACGGCAGCGCGACGCCCAGCGATCGCGCGTCCGGCGACTTCCAGGCCCTGCTAAACCTGCTGTCCGCCGGCAGGCTGTGGGTAAAGCTTGGCGCCCTGCACCGGCAGTCGCCCGGCGACGTGCACCTGATGAAGGAAGTGGTCACCGCCATGACCCAGGCCGCGCCCGCCGCCATGCTCTGGGGCAGCGACTGGCCGCACGTAAACAGCACCAACAAGGGGCTGGTTCCGGGGCCGCCGCTTGTCGTCGACACCGCGGCGGAGCTGGAGGCCATCCACAACTGGGTTGGGGAGAAAGTATGGCAGGCTATGTTTGTCGGGAATCCGGAGGTTTTCTTTGGAGATTTAGGGAAGGCCACCCTTGTGCAGAATCCGTAAAAGGGGGATCTGGGATATGGGGCTGCATGGCTTGCTTGTCGCGAAGTGCCGGGACGGAGTGACTTATTCTCGGCGCATTGTTGGTAGGCGGCATCCCAATCAAATCTGAACCTGCCTCTGCACCTTGATACTTTGATCGAACATGATAACATATTGCTAGGCAACCTAAAAAAAGCATCTTCAAACGCCAACAATGTGTATAGCCGCAGCTTGCAATCAAACAACCAAAGCCAAGGTCTACTGCCCAAATTTGGCAAATCAATTTTGTACAGAGACCTATTCATTTAAACCGAGCTTGCTCCTTAATCCTCAATGCCTGCTCTTCATGCACGACGGGAATTGCTTCTGTTTATTGACGAACCAACGTCTGGACTCGATAGCCAGCCCCCTTGGGCGATCTGCAACCTGATGGAGAATCTCAACACCAACGGCCAGATCAACATCTGTACAATCCATCAACCTTCAGCTTCTTTGTTCCAACCTTTTGACCGCCTTCTGCTGCGGGCAAGGGGCGGCTGCACTGTTTACTCTGACGATGCCGGTCGCAACTCTACTATTTTTGATCGATTATTCCAACACAACGGAGCACCTCCATTCAAGGATGGCGTCAACCCTGCCGCATAAAAGCTCGATTTCACCGGAGCAACGGCCATGTCTCGGTCCAAGGACGTGGGCTGAGCCATGATCTGGAGAAACAGCCCCGAGTACCAAGAAGTCCAAGCAGGATTTGCACGAGGCATTGGCGCAACGGCAGGTAAAAGCAATGCAACTGACCGCGCCGTCGAGAAGACACCCAAGTTCGCTGCAGGCTTGAGCACTCAAATCTACATTGTGACCAAGCGCATCTTGCAACAATATGGGGGATGCCGGAATACATTATGTCCAAGACTTTAATGACCACCGGATACGTAAGTCACAGATCTCCTCGGATTAATAAGGCAGCTCGCAAGAGTGTCGCAGAGCAAAAGAATGAAGGCTGACATGAAACATTTTCGGGCCCTCTTTATAGGTTTGGCACAAATAAACGCAGAGATGACAGCGTGGTCTGTACAACCAGATGGCCTTGGTCTATTTTCTTGTCGTCTCTGGCCAAATCATCGAGCAGTCCACACCCATGTTCATTACTCAAGGGACTCTTTATGAAGCTCGAGAGAGGTACACAAAGATTTACTCCCGGGTCGCTTTTCTCTGCGGAACTCTGATGGCCGAAATCATCTGGAACTCGGCGGGCAGAATATTTGGAGAGAAGATGAAGGTTACAAACTCCCCAGCAATTAACCTGCGGGATGGTTATTGATTTACGGGAGGCTGACGACCGCACCAGCTTATGGTGTTGTCTTTTTTCATTCTCCTCTACTTCCCTATGGGTCTTTACATTAATGCGGAGCATACCGGCGTTGTTCACTCGCGCGGTATCGCCATGTTCCTCAAAACCTGGGGTTCCTTTATTTTCTCCATCACTTTTGGGTTCCTGATAAGTGCTGGAATCGGCACGGAAGAGGTGTCGGGTGGAATGATGAACCTGTTCTTCATGATGTTCGCCTTTGCTGGGTAAGTGGCGTGGTCACCAAAAGGTGGTGGCCCCAACGGAGTCTCATCTAAAACCGATTCACACATACGCAACTGCTACAGCGTGCTCGCCGAGCCTGAGGAGCTACCCAGCTTGTGGATCTTCATGCACCGGGTGAATCCATACACTTTCCAGGCTCTCGTCGCCGCTCCGCTGGCAGATGCACCCATATCATGTATCGGAAGTGAGATGGTGACGTTTGAGGCGCCCTCAGGAGAGTCTGCAACGCTCACTTGGATACATGAGGTAAATCGGTAGATAGATGGCTGGGGAGAACGGCGGTAGATGCAGCTACTGTCCGACTGCCGAGTCCAACTATTTCCTCACCGCCCACGGCCTCTACTTTGACAACCAGTGAATGAATTCCGGCTTGGTCTGGGCGTGATGCCTGTTCAATATCTTTGGGGCAATTGCAATGTACCAGTTATTACATTTCCTTCAAGGACAAAGCATGATGTCTCTTCTTTCTCGATGGCGGTGGGCCTGTTCTTTCGTGACTCGTCCGAGGTCTCTTGCAGATGTAATACACGTGAGGTTTTAATAGATTGTTTCTTTCTATCTTTCGTTTTCATTTCATTAACCACAGACTGTATGATCAATATATAACAGTGGTTTCTGTTGCATCCAGCAATTCCATAGCTTCTGGGCCATTTCCCTTTGTGATATACTACTTGAACAATAGACTAAATAGAACATTCGTTGTTCAACCAGGTTATTTGAGGTTTAAGACCGAGGCGACTATCTGTGATACCTAACACGACCTCGACATAGTGTTCTGCTGTTTCATATTCTCTTTTCAAATAGCTTGCCAATTACTGCACTTTGACCCTGTCCCTTTGTCGAGGCATCGTACACAGGCTACCGCCCTACCCCAAAAGCCCACACCAATGCTGCAATACCGGACGCAACAAAACAGGCGAAAAGAGCCACGGCGGGCATCAATGTTCCGCAAAGGTTCCTGAAGTGTCGTGGTATCACCTTTTAGTGAGCCGCGGGGCTCAAATGTTGCGATTTCAAAAAGGACTTGGGGGCCCATAGTGCACACTCACCTGCCACGAGACCCAAAGGCCCGAACCCAACCATGGAGAAGACAAGCATGATGAGGGTGAATGTGATGACCTAGGCAAGAACAATTGGCCACACGTCTGCCAAACACAAGTATACAGGTTAGAGCTGATCGTTTCGAGTGCGGTATGGGTGCAATTTGAAAAGGATTGCATCCTGACGAGGTTGGATGATTATGTTGCGGAAAGCGGTCCAAGCGTGGGCGAGGAAGCCCCAGACGGCAGCCCAGATTGACGAGAAGGAGAAATCGTGACTGCCTTCGGTCAGACGGTCGGTAATCATACTCAATGGTGGCACTTCTATGCGTGAGACTTCTTGCGAGATGCAGATAATCGATATGAGAGTTGGAGGAATGTATGGGTTCTGTAGTGCAGCTTTGGCAGGCAGATGTGGGAAGGTAGAGAGGGAGAAGGGAATGGAAGGGGGAATTTCTTTGAATACTAACATGAAGGGAGATTAATACCCCAAACGTCTGAAAACCAGCAAACGAAAGACCAGCAAATGCGCAGGTAAGCTGCCTGGGTCGCACGACGCGGCCAATCGCATACTGGCGGCTAGAGAAGAGGCAGCCTAACCAGTCGGGTTCAACCCTTCCCGATGCAAGGCACCCAAAGGAATTTTGTCGGCAAAGGTGCAGTAAAAAACCACACCACAGATTACTATGAGACGGCAGACTGATGTCGTTTATATTGTTAAAAAAAAAAAAAAAAAAAAAAAAAAAACCCGATCCCACCCCCGCCGGGTTTAGCGGCCCTTCAATCGGGACCAGATATCGGGTAGAGCACCAATACCGTCGCAGGTCGTGAACCGCTCGTGTGTAAATAGACGATGTTTGTTTCGACGTTCCCATAATGTGCCTGCAACTTTTACGTTTTTGAAATGCAAAATTTCATTTTGGTTCGATAGCCCGCGTAAGTTCGCTAATTCTCATTCGACTAGAGATTAATGCAACGTTCTGATTTGAAATTGATACTCTTTTATCTTTACAGTGACGTGTCTACCTTTCTTTTCCACGCCCCCGTTAGCCATATACATGAGCGAATTAATCGATACCATGAATTTAAGATTGAAAAATTAAGGATCAGATAGTCTAAGTGTTTGGAATGTCTTTCTTACAATCAGGATGGTCTAGCTAAAATCGACCGCCTTGCGGTACAAATACTGTACTGAGAGCTGTGAATAACAAAGACGCGTATGATGTATGGAGGTGTGCATATGCAGTACGGTAGTAAAGTGTAAGAAATATCTCAATTGATACTTTTTTTTCTTAAATGGGTGCAAAACGCACCAAAGACGGAACTGGCTAAGAGTACAGTAGTCTGGCACCATCCATTGGACATTGTTACCAAAACAACGCCAAAAACCATGCTTAACATATCCTTCCCCGTATCTTCAGCTATTTTCAAAATTTATACCGCCGCAGACTATTCCGGGGAGCCTAATATAGCGGAAACTGAATATGAGTACGGGAATGGGGGAGGGATCCATTGTTTGTTTGGAGGAACAGGCAATAATAAACAGGATTTGTCTAAACGAATTTCCCATCTAAAGCTGTTATCCAACAAAAATACTTTACAGGGCGGTTCGCATCTTTCTGGGGGGCCCAGCCTTTTTTTCCATTGTCCCTCCTGGACCATATATTCAATTTCGCATTCCTTCACTACGAGTGAAGGCGAACCCCACTCTGCTCCCAGCACGGGAATGACGATATTGGCGAGGAGAGCCGAAGTGACAACAAATGCGAGTTGCATAATGTCGTGCGATTGGATAATATATTTTGGAGAGTCTGATTGCAAAAACTAAAATATAAACGTTATTCAAAGTAGAAATCTTATCCTAAATCTGCGAAACGAGAACTTTTATATTGGGATTGTGAATTGGCTTTTATTTAAAATATTTGAGTTATCCCTTTTTTTATCCAAAATCAATTGACGGTAAAGAAATCCTCCTTAATGAATATAATGTTGTTAATAATCGCGTTCATGCAGGATGCTTTTCTGGGCTAAAAATAACAGGTCTCGGCCCAGTCAAAATATACGTGATCCATGATTAGAAAGATAAAAAGTTTATTTCTTAGAGCGAGCATAGTGAAAAAGGGTGCATGCTAGTCTATATTTATGCTTTTACTAGGGTAAAAGGGAACATGTATATTAATTGTCCCGTGTTAACGCTATTAACTCGCTACCATGTCTGGGCAAAATTCAATTGCATATATACTATTTTGGGTGATTCCAAAATTAGAATATTTGTATACTTTGGACGTTCTGCACCTCGATGGCTTGTTAGAGTAGCATTAAGTTCACTGCCCAAAGCAGACTTTCAACAGTGCACCCTGTCGGGAAGATGGCGGAATTAAACCCCGACAAAAGCCGCTTGGAGGTGTTGGATCCGAAAGGATACTTTTATTCTCCCGGTAAAAGATCTAACCTGCGTTGAGAAAGTCGAGTCCCTTGTCTCCTCTAACGTTGTTAACCTAGCAACACCCATCTTTTCGGCCACCTCTTAGCAGCCTGGAACAGGAATAACACCAGTTTGCGATTTCATGCACACGGGCTGGTGCTGTATACAAGTAATATAATCAAATGCAAACTTCCGTCTATCATTCTAATTTCTTCTCATTCGAGCTAATTAATCTGTTGCGATAAAAAGTGCCCGTTTCATGAGGTGTGTGTAGTGTGTTTAGAGGGATCCAGCTCTGAGTTGAGTCAAAGCACCCGACTGGTTAACCCTTCGAACGTGCAAATCTCGACAGACAAATAGTAAATTAAGAATCAGTACACACAAATTGTCATTAAAAACATTCAACATCACCATCGTAAATATTAGTTTGTAAGTTGCATGGCCTTTTCGAGCTTCTTTCCCACCTGAAAGGTTTTTGTCCTTAAGGATGCGAGGGGAGTCACGAAATAAAAGGCGGCGTGAAGAGATTATGACTGACTTCGGCCATCGGAGACGCTGGGAATCAGTCTCTTAAGCATCATGGCGTGCTGACGTCTTGTGATGCGGGGACGTTTGTCGATGCTTCGCTTGTTGAACGTATAGGTACGAGCCAGGCCGAGCTTTCTCAACAATTCATCTTTAGCCCCCGGAGTGTTGATAAGCCTTGTCACCTCTTCCCTGAAAGATTCGTATTGCTCGGGTGTGAAGACCGGGTAGTTTCTGCGTCGCATGAGGTCGATGCACCCAAATGTCTTGTAGTGCTGGCCAGAGGAGTTGATTGAACCCAGCCTTTCCTTGGCTGCACATGGGGCAATGTAGCCATTTCGGCCACCCGCGTGGATAACTGCTTGTTGGGAAGGCCAATGAAAACTCGTCGACCGTTGCGTCCGGTGTAATCTGTCAAATACCCGGAAAGCATGAAATTCCGCACAAGCAGCGCTCTTGCAGTGTCCTCTTTCCCAGCCGGGCTCGGCTTGCAGCGAATCAAGCGTTTGGTCAATCGAGTCCGTGACGTCGAGATCGATTTTTTTATAGTATACCCCCTGGAGAACGTGTCCCTTTTCACTTTTGAGGGAAGTGGCGAGCAAAACTTGATCGCCTTCTTGGATTACTACCATCGCAGCGGGAGCCTTTTTATTCGAAAGTCCTCTCGTCGTGGTGAAATCGTCCAAAGCTATATGAGCCAGAAACCCGGCCTCAACGGGACTGAGCGTTATGCCAGGTGCAATTCTATAAACATCCGAATTAAAAGTCCTCCATTCCGTTTGCGGGATCGAGTTGGTTCCTGGTGGTGTTTGTGGCGGCGGCGTCAGGACAAAGTGGAAAAGGCTTGCATGACAACCGATGCCAACAATTAAGATAATCTGTAATGAATGTAAAACGAAATGCATGACGGCTGGATAAATCAACAAGGAAATAAAGAACAAAGGCATAAAGGGAAAGAAATCTAGCGAAAGGTTGTTAGGTCATGAATAGTTACCCTTATTTTCCAACGTAACGTGCCAGGCTTTATGTCGTTGGTGTATCTATAAATAGCCTCGTTACGAAACGCTAGCAAGTCCAAAAGAGGACAGGTATACAGATTTATACGAGGATCACATTTCAGTGACCATTTTCAAGTAGGTTCACAGCCACAAATATCAATTAATTAATAGTACAATGCGACTAATTTAGACATCCATTTTGACGGAACAACGACAACGGTCTCAAAGTCAAAATATACTTGATTCTACTCCGAAAATTTACAAGTGACAACTGGGATAAAAGCTGGACTGGGGATACAAGTGAACAGACCTTTGTTGCACGTTTGGATTGCCCTCGCAAATTTCCTTGGTTGACATCCGCCTTCTAATGCGTCGGGATGCTTGCATTCAATATCTGCTAAACTTGCTGGTTACTGCAGTCGCAGGGTCTATGTTAGTAGAGCTTCCATTATGTTGCCTGAAAGCACCTCAGCGAAGGCAACCAAAGGCAAGCTATGCACGGGCATCAGCCAGGGTTGATAAATGACTAAAACAGAATCCATGCAAGCAATTTACGTCAAACACTATTCGATAATTCTTTTAAATTATGTGCACAGATTGTCACGCCTGAACCTTCATTAAAAGCTATTGAATCGTGTCATTGCATTCGCAACTGTTGACTGGCAATTTTTTGAGCATGCGGTTAGAAGTGCTTAGGAATTCTTTGACGATGGCTTTACCCAGAAGCTTGCCTTGCCAAAGCTTTATACCATCTCCTTCGTTTGCCGAGAATATGCTTTTTGCAAGATTTTAGGGGTAAATCCACCGCTCATCGCTCACGAATCCCTATGTGACGAGCAAGCATTTCGTCACCATGTAACCCGCTTCCCTTGATAATATCACCGATTTCATTCACTTTAACTGTACCCCAATAGGCTTCGTTAACATAAAACCTGCTCTCGGAGGTCTTGCGGGTGCGGGAAGGACCAGTCCCGAGCACGTCGAGGGTAGATTCCATCCCCACCGGATCGAATTCAATCCATCCCACAATACTACGCCATCGGACTTTGGACAAGACTAGAAATTCAGCCTCCTCTGGAACGGGGTAGGTTTTGCCGTATTCTTTGTATATGGCAGCAATATCAAGAAGCTCGTTTTGGGTCGTGTCGATGTAATAAATATAGATTCGGCGGCGATTGGTGATTCTCAGGGCAAATTCCTTGGCGAAATCCCTGTTAGATGATGTTGAGATAGGAGTAGATGATTTTTTAAAACGCGTCAAGCGTTTCTGGACGAGGTCATATGGGCGGTATTCGATGCTGTTAAGCACGAGTTCTTTTGTTCCTGGGTCATAATATCGGGCAATCCTTTTCGTGGAAAAGGAATCAGCACTGTAGCCGTGATAAAAGGGTGTCCCGAACTTAATATCCGAAGGTGACCTAAAATCGGCTCTGTAAACAACAGTTGGGACTTGTGCTGTAGCAAGACCAAGTAGTGACGAAAGGACGGTGGAGATGGTCATTAAAGATAAAGGAAACATTGTTGGTAATAACAATGTATTGTACGGAGAAGCGTGTGTAATTCGGGCAAGCAAGGAGACTATAAGTAGGAGGTTAACGCTTGAAGGTAGGTAATTGAAGAAAAATGAGGTTTACTTAAGTAATAAAAACAAAAGTGGTTCGTGGAATGTAAATATAGCTAAAGAGATAATTCTACGCTATTTATATGTAATTTTCTTCGGCGGAAATAGTAATAAATAGCCGCTTAGCCTTCCCCGTTTTTAAACAAGGTTAATTTGGTTAAACAACTCGCGTAAAAAATAATATGGCTGTGTAAAATAATCTATTTTTAACCGATTTGATTGCGGGTGTGTTTATATCATAGCAACAAGTCAAATAAATCACAACCGGGTTGATACCTCTACAATACGCTTCGTTTTTCAGTACAAAATGCCGAACAATTGCGAAACCACATGTGTTATCTATGAAGGGTAACGATTAGGATCCACGTGGTGAATACAGGACCAGATCCCGGTATAATTATTTCTGTAAGATGTCATTTGTAACGATTTTGCGCCCTTTCCAACCACAAATAACGCACACAAGATGCCCAAAAAGTTGTTTACAACGGTACTCCTATAACGTCGTTGGGTTAGGAATAGCTTTTCTTACAAGCTAAACAAACCGCGTTGCACGTGCGTTGGGCATGTCCTCACGTTACCCCTATACAGATAAGATATGTGGCTTCGCAATTGTTAGGCACTTTATACTGTAAAATAAAACTCACTGTAACGGTATTCCCCCGGTTGTGATTTGTTCGATTTGTTGCTATGAAATAACCACACCCTTAACTACGAAGTATTATACTTGGGCATTCTCGAAATCTTGTGTTCATAACTGAGGCTAAGCTGAGACGACAAATGCTATGTAAATGGTAAACAAATGGTGCAGGTAATTGTAAGGACACGTGGTATTGCAAATATAGGCGGTTGCCAATGTAGGCAATCGTAGCGCAAGTGGTAACATTTAATGCAAATGGTCGCTATTTGCCAGGTACATTTAGAGGCCAATCCAATGTCGACGCCCTTCGCACTTTGCTCCTGGTGGCATTATCAAAAGCCTTAACCACATTCCGCGACTTTATTTGTGTTTTTTTTCTCCCCAGTCTTTGTGCTTGCTTTTCTCCATATTCCAATCTCTCTGGCCCCTTGATCCAAAAGTTGTGGATTTTGCACATTAACATTTGAGATTTAAAGAAGTATATTGGTCTCGTTATGTTGAATGAAAGGGACTTCATTTGAGGTTGAGATACCAGCCATCTGAGCCTAAACACTTTTCGTCATACTAGAAATATTCCATTCCTTTTTATTCCTCGACCCGTGTTTAGTTGGTGAGAGCGTTGTTACAAAAGCAGTCCAATAACGGTCGTTTATCCGATAATCCGAGGCATACAAGTAATCGTTTTCTTTCTAGAAACTGAAAAAGATAAATTGCTAAGTTTAAAAGGAATCAATTTATTTGGTCCATTGTTACTTACAGTTCCCCTAGTTCCGCAGTATGCAATGCATTCTTGTATTAATTGGTCGCACGTACGGTACGAACCGGCAGCCAGGCCCACAACATTAGTGTAAGGATGGTGAAAATCGCCAAAAAGAACCTCATTTTCGTAATAAGCGTAGAAAGTACGGTCAAAATGTCCTCTAAGGTATGATGTATCAAAGCAACTGTTGAAAAAAAAGCTGGTTAAATGCATACAATGGGTTGAAATACGGACAAAGGAAGGTTGTGCAAGGTGGACATACAGTGAGTTTAATAATCTGTTTGATGGTGCATGTCATATACGTGTTGAAGACAGATAGAAATTTCGAACGTAATCCCACGACACCGCGATTCATGCTCAGAATGCCCTTCTGAACCTGAAGCTGTTCGATGGCTGGGCACCAAGGTGCATCTGAAAAGATAAAAAAAAGTGCCCTCTTTCCCAGCCGGGCTCTGCTTGCAGCGAATCAAGGGTTGGGTATATTTTTCATCTGAAACATGAATTGTGTTTACGACCCAGGTATCGGGGACACCTGTTTCTAAATGCAAAGGTACGATGGGTAGAAGTAACTGAACGCCGACAGCGTAGCTGAGGTTCTCAATGATGAGGGTGAAGTTACACATGTTACAGTATTGGGGGTGAATAGAGTTGAGTTGCCGCAAGCAATCCTACTGGTAGACATAAATTTATTACCCGTCGCGTGGCTGTTCTCCTCCCGTCCACCCATCCGTCATCCTAGCCCCGCATCTCCAACCCGGCCGCCAACGTTAATCGTTCTAGCGCCGCCATAGGAAATCAGTGAAAGGCTGGGAGAAACCGGACGCTGGCAAGGGGCGATGGTCGGAGTACTTCCCGGGCTTTCTATCAGTTATTTCAAATCGGCTGGACTACCACGTTTTTAGGAAGGGTTTATTTGAGGAGAAGTGCACCAACATTCAACAGATAATGGTGATCCGTCAGTAGTGGCAAATGGCGCGGGCCAAGACTCTATTCGGTCTCTTATATTGGCACAGAGTATTTATATGTTTATTATACGATTTAAAAGGGGCGATCCGGAAACAAATATAACCCTGAAATGGGCCGGCACGCGGAAACGAACATACGAAACAAAAAAATTCAATTAACCACTTTTTAAGTATGAAATTTATAAAATTATATTTATTAAATATCAAAACTGTTTATAGACCTCCTCTACACTTAGAGATTAAGGTGTGAGACAAATAACTACTGCGAATCGTGATATCTAATTATCTCTATATCTTGTTTGTTCTATACAAAAGAGATTGTTGCAATCTGTGCCCAAACACGAGAAAAGGGGGTGCGTGCGATCCGTGGATGCCTGGGAAGTTAGGCATTAGAATCGCACGTGCCTTGTTTGTCAGCGTGCATCAACAACAACCAAAGTGCGATCTCCAGTCCTATTCCAACCTTTGACTTGTGAGCAGCTCCGATCGAAAGGCCAGCCGTTGCCAGCACCAGTAGTACATCAACCAAAGATCTGCAATAGATCTAGCCAGGCTTACTCAGCCCTAAAATCTGCTTTTCCTAACAACAACCTCTGAAAATTCCTGCACTGCGTCCAGGAGTGGACGATAATTGCCCGTGAAGACCGATGTGAAGAACGAAGCGCAGACGCCAGCCATGATCTCTTGCATCCTTCTTCCCCCGGTGGTCCCCAGCAGCTGTTCCACCTGAGACTGGACGTCTGCGGGGAGACCAAGCGACTGAATCAGAGCCGGGATGTCCGTAAAAGAAGCGTGCGTCGTCCCAGCAACACCCACCATCGCCTTGGGCCCAGGTAGCGTTTCCCAAAAAGAATTCCAGGTCTCGTCCTCGTCGGCATGCTTCTCACGACCAAGCAGCATGAAGGGCTGCTTCGTTCCGGATTCGAGCACAGGGTTGAAGAGACGACCGTCCAGGTTGATTCCGCCGAGCATGTGTTCGTCGAGGGCTAGGACCTGGGCTGCTGCTGCGCCGCCGAGGGAGTGGCCCATGGCGATGACGTGGTCAAAGTTGATTTTGGTGGGGAGGCTGCGGAAGAGGGGGTCGCCTGAGGAGGAAAGTTGGCGGAGTTGGGAGAGGATGAATGACATGTCTAGTGCTCGGATCTGGGGGGAAGGGGGTTTTCTGTGGGTGAGTTACGGCGTTTTCACAAAGGGTTGAGAGTGTTTGGAGTTGGTTACCTCGGCGAGCTGCTCCTCAAGGTCGGTCATGGTCCCGTTCCTTCTAACCACAGAACCGTCGGGAAACTCGACGACTTCAGCTTCGTATGGATGATCGATTGTTACGACAAAATAGCCCTGGGCAGCAATCGATTTGGCGGTGACGCTGTACAGAAGACGGGATTCTGCCATACCAGGAGAAAACAACACGAGAGGGAACCGAGTCGTCCTTCCAGCCTCTTGGCAGTTCCTATTGTGAACATTGGGTAGCTTGCAGAGCTCCAGCTGGAAAGAGGAAAAGATGCTTGCTGGCAATCCTGCCGACTGGGCAAGCGTCCCATATGAGGCTGCTGTGACAGATGGCATGTAGGCGATAATTTCGTTGGAGCATTTGGTTCCATCTGAGATTGGGGAGAAGACGGACAGAAGTACCTGCCGCTTGACGGTCTTGTTAAAAGGGTCTGTTCGACTCTGGTCTGTCAGAGCCTTGACTTGCATCGTGACCGAAAAAGGTCCGGAGTGACTGGGGACCACGACAGCTTGGGCAATCCCCAGAAGCAGGCCAGCGAGGATGGTGAAGCGCATGGCTGAGAGTGTTGGACAGGAGGTATATTGGAAGAATGTGGCGGGAGGAAGGAGGGTCAGTCGTGTTGCCGGCCTCAGTATCGGGAGTTCGTTTCCGTTCATCGCTGGATGGATAGGATGGTGTCGTCTCGCTTTATACGCAGGTGTGCAGGTGGTCCACATCTTAGCCTCGCCCATTGATTACTGCTTTAGGGAGTTGTTGTGGAACAATTGTGGGCTCGTTGCCGATGTCTTGGCATCGCCCAATGACTGCCGCTTTTGGAATCGCGCCATGATGGGTTAGTAAGCCGACCCTCGTGGCATACTCCTTTGCATACTCCCCTTCACAGTCATCACGTGACTTTCTCGTCTCAGGTGTAGTGGGGCTGGCCAGACCTGACTGTCTGCCCCTCCCCGAGTTCATAGATGAACCCGGGTCAGGATTGAGCTGAACCCCCTTCAGAAATTTTTTGACCCACTTTTTCTCTGAAGGGGGTTCAACTTTTCAAAATCCACTTTAATTACACCGTTGTAATTGGCCGAATTTATGTAAAATAATATTTTTTTGCGTATGCAGCGCATATGCACCGCATATGCGTATATATATAAAAATTAGTAAATTTTACAAATATAAGTAAAATAGCATATGCCGGGCATATGCACCGCGTATGCGTATATATAAAAATTAATAAATTTTACAAATATAAGTAAAATAGCATATGCCGGGCATATGCGGTGCATATGCCCTGCATATGCAAATATAAGTAAAAATTTAATAAAAACTTTAAAATTAAATTTTTATATATAATTTATAGTAAATTGTTAAAAAAAATTTCAAAAATATATATATTTACATTTAATATTATTTATAAATTTTTTATTTTTTAAATTTATATTATCGGGAATATTTCATTAATTATTTTAATTTTATTTTAATATAATAATATATTAAAAAAACAATTAAAAATACAAATAATTCTAAAATTATTTATTTTTTCAATAATATATATATAATTAAAAAAATAAAATAATTTATTTAATATATTGTATTTTCAAATATTTATTAAGATTTTTATATTTTAAATGTGAGGATCAGGCCCCTAGACCTACCCTCAGAATCACGACTCGGCTCCACACCGAGCCAGGGATCGGACAAGGATCCACTACCTCCGGATTTAAGCGCGTCTCTTAAGCGCGTCGTCGATTGTAATTTCTCTCTTCTCTTCAGTTTAAAATTTTCGTCGATAACGCCTAATACACTGAGGTTCTCCAATATATACCTGGCCGTAACATAATTCTAAACTCACTATAATTTGCTGGTAAAACAATTAAAATATATCGTTCAATCCCTTCATTCAATCGTTCACCACGTCGGCTGTGCACGACGGTAAACTAGGCCACAGAAGACACCATTCGCGAAATTAATATCGCCGCGTAAGAATTACGGCCCACCGATTCGCCAATCCCAACGCGTGACAAACGCAAATTTAGCAAAGCCAAATAATTTGGTTTTAAGTATTGCTATTTCCAATACCGAAGGTTCGGATTAAAACGGAAAAATTATAATTGTCCCGGTAAACCTAAAACCAGTAAAACCCGCTTTTACCAGCGCCAATACAAAACCTAAAAAGCCCGTTAAGCCCCAATCCGACATAAAGTAAAATTAGCCAGTCGACAGTATCGAAATTGACGGATCGTACGAGTACGAGTTAGTTTTTGAATATCCAGGAGAGGCGCGAAGCCCTCCCCACCAACCTTTTGCCAAGACGTCAGACGGTAGGAACGAAATTCCGAAATTTCCAAGCAGAGCGCCCTCGCTTGCCGCCCAAATAAAAAGCGAAATGGCAGACGAAAACGAAAATACTGCCGGCCAGGTTATAATTATTTAATTACAGCTGCAAAATTTTTTGGCCACTATTACCCAATTTAAAAACCAGTTCGCCACCCGGAATAATAATGCCACCCGTTAAACCCGCGGTATTACGCCTTTGAACAGCGCTTTTAAAGGGGCTGAATTTAAGCCCTATAATATCGCTGCCCGGATAATATTTAAACTTTACGGAAATAACCAAAATATTAAAAACCCTGCCTACGACAGGACGGCACGTAAAACCAGCATCGACCCCGGTATATTTAATGGTGATAAGGATCGTTTTGATAAATGGATTACTAAAATCGCAGATAAATTTATAAAGGACGACGAAATTTACAAAATAGAAAAAAGCCGTATGGTAATAATTAATTCCCTTACTAAAGGGTTTGCTAACGACCTTATCCAAAGCCGTTATAAATCCACCATTATACCTTTTAACAACGCAGCCGAAATGGTCGCGACCTTAGCCGCTGTTTACCACGATGACAATCAAGCCTCCAAAACCCGTAAAAAGCTTCGTTACCTGAAGTTTAGTCTGTCGGACAAGTTAACAAACATCCACCAGTTTATTGGTAAAATTAACAGCCTAACCGATAAAGCCAATATTACCAAAACGGAACGCAAATTGGTTTTTTATAAGCATATTCCTGCCAACCTAAACCCCCAGCTTTTCAACCTATCCAAAAACCCAAATATTTCGTACGAAACCTTTGCCGGAGAAGTTGCGAACTCGGCGCTGGCCCAACAACGCGTTTGGGAGGAGCTCCGCGAGAACCGCAAAAAGAGGGAAAAGCGCCGTAAACGTTTAGCCAGCGCCGAACGCAAATAGCGTCGACGCGAGAATCGCCGGTACAGCCAGGAAGCTAAAAACCAAACCCGCATACAGACCATTAACGCCCCGAAATCGCCCAGCAAAAAAAACGCCAAATTGGTTATTAAAAATAGATGTTTCCTTTGCAAAAAAGCCGGGTACTTGGCACGTAATTGCCCCGAAAAGGCCGCTTATATCGCCGCCGTTTTCGCCCTTTAATACGAAGGCGATCGAAAGGCTTGTGAACGATCCGGCCATAGTTTATCTTCGTCGGATTCGGAAAATTGCTAAAGCTGCCGAAAATCTTTTCGGCAGTTTGCATGCCTTAAATAGCTAAAATCGATAAATTACCTAAATTAAACACCTTTTTTACTCCCATTTAATTGTAAAACAAAGGTCGTGGTCTTAACGCCCAAACTTTCTGTAATACCGGAGCAAATGTATACTTATCCATTCGACCGAGCCTCGCGAAAAAGGTCGCCCAACGTTTAAAGCTACCTATTAAAAAGCTCCCCAAACTTTTGGACTTTGGAAATTTTAACCGGAAAATTACCGCAAAAGCCACCGAATACTTTCGGTTTATTTTGCAAATCGACGGACGATAATTCCCACGGCAAAAATTCATCTTCTTCGAAACGGTATACGATATGTTTATCGGATAAAAATGGTGGACGAAATATCGAATAGGCTTATTCCCAGCTACCCGCAGTTTCGTTTGGCCCAACGACCTGCCCGCAATGGCCCAATATTTACCCGCAATCGTCGTACAACGTTCGAATCCGCCTCTGGACCTTGAGGCCCAAACTGACGCAGTCCGCCGGGACCGCAAAATGGAATAAGAAGACCGTCGTATCCAGGTCCGCAAAATATTTTAAAGCCCTAAACGCCAATACGGAAACCAGGTTTAGATCGCAGAAATTAGCGCTTTTCCGACTATTCCAAAAACCGTTTTTAACAAAGCCCTGCCAGCAAATATTTGTGCCCTTTTTAACGACCCACGTTAAAATCGATGGAAGCGATCCCCGTTACCTACGGAGCCTATACCGTTGGTACCAGTAAACGATACGCCTACGACCAGCTTTAATGCGGTATTAGCCTTGCAATGGAATAAGACTTACGATGGACATCCCATTCCATTTCCTGCAGGCGAAAACCCGGAATATATCGCGTAAATACGAGCCAAATTACCTAAAACATTTGCCCATTTTAAGGGTTTTTTTTCCAAAAAGGCGTCGACGATTTTCCCGCCTAACCGACCCGGCTTCGACGTGGTTTTAAAATTCGAAAAACCTTTGGAAGGGAAACCAATCCGTTATTCGACCCTTTTCGCGATAATAAAATTGGAAAAAGAAATTATCGACAAATTTTTGAGAATCGATTTTATTAAACGGATAATGGAGGAGACCGCAGCTTCGACTTTGTTCGTTCCTAAACCGCAATCGAAAAAGCAGCGTTTTTATATGGATTACCGATGGGTAAACAAATTTATTAAAGGACGATAAATATTTGCCCCCAATGTGGCCGGGACGTTAAACAAATGTGGAAAAACCCGGAAGATAACCAAAATCGATATTATTCGAATTTTTAACAAATTATTAATGAATCCGAAATTACGGTATTTAACGGCGTTTAAAACGCGATAAAATACATTTTAATAAAAGGTCCTACCCTTTAGACTAAAAGTCGGACCGGCCTGGTTCCAAACTTTTATTAACGTTTAGCTTAATGAATTATTGGACGTTTTCGCGAACGTTTACGCAAACGACGTATTAATTTATACCGAGGATAAATCGGAGCAAATCCATTTTAAGCAAACCGAAGAGGTTATTTACAGGCTATATAAAACCGGACTCCAAGGCGATATTAAAAAATTAAATTTCGACGTCTTCGAAATCGAATACCTGGGTTTATTTCTAAAAATCGGTAAAAATATCCGTATCGACCCCAAAAAGGTCGAAACCATTACCAATTGGCGATAGGACGACGTCACCTCCGTTTCGGCAGTACAATCCTTCCTAGGCTTATATAATTTCGTTCGGACGTTTTACCATTACGCCAACGAATAGGCAAAACCTCTGATCCGATTATTGAAAAGGGGAGTTCCATTCGAAAAAAGCCCCGAGTAAAAAACTGCTTTTAAAACGTTAAAATAACTGGTAATTACCGCCCCCGTAATAAATTTTTTTAAACCCGGTATATTTGTTAGGATAAATACCGACGCCAGTGGTAGGGCTACCGCCGGTATTGTATAGTAGTAATAGGACGATAATAGTTGGAAGTTAATCGGTTATTCGTCCAAAACCATATCCCCTGTTAAACAAAATTATCCGATTTAAAACCAGGAGCTATTAATTGTAATTAATACGTTAAAGGATTTCGAACCAGCCCTATTGGGTACCAAATTTTGTGTTTTTACCGATTACCAGGCCCTAATTTATTGGTCGACCAAAAAACTTTTGTCCGCTCGCCAAATACGATGGGCTAATTACCTGGTTAATTTCGACCTTATTTTTAAATACCGTCCCGGTAAGGATAATGTGGCAGCCGATGCCCTTTCGCGCAAAACCATCGACAACCCTACGGTTAAGGCCCGAGCTGTGTTAGACCGTACCATTGTACTAATCCTTCCAAAAAAGATCGATTCCCGACCCGGCGAACCTTTTCCAACTATTAGCAGTTTGGAACCCTCCGTACCGCAAGGAACTAACTTGGTGGCCCTTATTCTGGAAAAAAACCTAAAACAAAACCTAGGTTACTACGATAATTTGTTAACGGTACCCGAAATTATCCAAAATGGTAAAATCTTTTTAAAAACGGTTTTTATCCGCGAAGTTTATAAACCCAAGATCTTCGGCCATGGAGGTTAAAATAAAACCTTTAACCGTTTAAAAAGAGATTACTGGTGGCCCGACCGAAATCGAAACGTTAAACGCTATATTAAAAACTGTCGCGAATGTTAGCGCAACAAGGTACAATATGATAAAACGTTTGGGTTGCTGCACCTACTGGAGATTCCTAGACGGTGTTGGTAATATGTGATGGTGGACGGCAAAATTATGCCCAAGGATAAAAAAGGTTACGATTACGTTTGGGTTTTTATCTGCCGATTAACCAAATTTTTGGCCATTTTACCGGGAAAAAAAACAAATACCGCGGAAACCTTGGCCATGCGGTATTATTAAATTATATACCGTTAAAAAGGCGTCCCCGATTTATGGTTTTCCGATAACGCCGGACCGTTTATATCCAAATTCCTAAATATTTTAAACGAATTGATAGGAATAAAATATAAATATGGAAGCGCCCGCCATTTTCAAAATTAGGGTAGCGTCGAAATTACTAACGTTAAATTGGATTAAAAAATGCGTTTTTATATAAATAAATACCAAACGAATTGGCGACGGTATATTCCCGTTTTCGATTTCGGCCACAATTCGTCCGTTCACGCCTTTATCGGCATAGTACCGATCGAAGCAAAAATAGGAGTTCGCTTTCGAAACCCGTTTTTTTTACTTTTACACGAAAAAGACCTGGAAACCGGTTAGCAATATAAGGCGTTGGAAATGGTCCGCCAAACCCGGCAAACCTAGGAATTGGCCCGCAATAATGGATTCGGAACGTAGATAAAGCAATAAAAATAGGCTAATAAAAAGCGGCGACCGGTCGATTTTACGGTAGGAAATACGGTTTACGTTAGCAAAAAGGGTCTTTTTACCGAAGCTTTTACGACCAAATTGGATTCGCAAAATGCAGGACCATGAACGATTTTCGAGAAAAAGGGCCACAGCTTTATTCTCGACACCCTTGCCTGGTATAAAGGTAGTAAGCTGTTCCACGCCAGCCGATTGCGTAAAGCAATAACGGATCCATTACCTTAATAGTATTAAAAACCGGAACTACCGGTCGAAATTAACGGAAAACCGGAATGGGAGGTGGAGCAAATGTTGGCTTTACGTTTATTCGGACGAAAGAAAACGTTGTAATATTAGGTATTGTGGGTCGGATTCGACCTTGATAAAATATGGTATAAGGCCCGCGATTTAAAAAATTCACCAGTATTGCTAAATACCTTTTACAGGGAGTACCCCGACGCAGCAGGATTTCCGGTAAATTTGCAATAATAAATTAGGAGCGCAGCAGAGGATATTTTTGCGGAGGACGGATCCGAAAATAATATTACCGAATACGATGCGAAAAAAATACGAAAACGGAAAAAGGCCCCGAGGAAATATACGTAACAAATTTAAAATTTTAACCGCCTACGTCGATTAGGCTTTAGAGGGGGGTAATGTGAGGATTAGGCCCCTAAACCTACCTTTAGAATTACGATTCGGCTCCATACCGAACCAGGGATCGGATAAGGATTTATTATTTCCGGATTTAAGCGCGTTTTTTGAGCGCGTCGTCGATTGTAATTTCTCTTTTCTTTTTAGTTTAGAATTTTCGTCGATAGCGCTTAATATATTGAGGTTCTCCAATGTATGCCTGGCCGTGACATTAAATATAATTTTTATTTTGGTATAAAAATTTAATTTTACTTGTTTTATTTAATTTTTAAATATATTTTTGCATATGTAATGCATATGCAGAATTTATACATTTTATTTATTATTTATTATTTTTATTACTCAATTAGGCGGACCCATCGGACCCATTTTATCTGGCCAACCGGAGCAAAAGCCCTGAAGGGGGTTTAACCTTTAGCGAAAGTGGGTCTAATTTAGTCTCAGTGCTCAGACTAGACCCCCCTGCGTTGCAGGGTGGACCGGGCGCTCCATGTACCTTTCAGCCACACGGCTTTTCGGCCAATCAAATTGGCCAAAAAAATCGCGCCCGTTTTAATCTAAGGACATTTTATCGATTATCGGCGCAAATGGAGGTTATCGCACAGTATACGCACTGTGCATGCACTGTATGCGCAACGGCGATACAGTTTTTTAACTGTGTATTTTTAAATGACGAATATTTAATTAAATAGAAATCGTATAAATATTAAAAAAGTGTTGGTATAAAGCTTAAAATCAGGGCTTTCTAACGGTTAAAACCTTATATTTGTAATCGCTATAAATAAATAAATATAAAAATAAATAATAATATTATTATTTTTAACGCCCCATTTAAAAATTTATATATAAATAATAATATATATAAATTTTTTATTTTTATATAATAATAAGTATAATTATATTAATATTAACGTATAGTTTTTTTTTCAAATTATCGTTCGTTATTTTTTTATTTATATAAATATACGTTAAATTTAATATTTTATATAAATATTTAATAATTAATATATTTATTAATAAAAGGTTTTATAAAAATATAGCTCGGTATAATAAACCTTTATATTTAATATATATAATAATTTAACAACGTTTATTTTTTTTTTTAATTTAAAATAAATATAAAATAAAATTTAAAAATTAGTAAATTTATTAAATTTATATATAAAATACGCAATTTTAACAATATTAAGAAAAAAAGATCACGTAGAAGTCTGTTTATTCCGGTTATTTAATCGTTAAAATTTTAGTTTTATTACCGTTAAAATTGGTAAAAATATAAACCCGTTTCGA
Source organism: Pyricularia grisea (assembly GCF_004355905.1). Taxonomy (NCBI): domain Eukaryota; kingdom Fungi; phylum Ascomycota; class Sordariomycetes; order Magnaporthales; family Pyriculariaceae; genus Pyricularia; species Pyricularia grisea. The sequence goes on along the minus strand of NW_022156716.1, from coordinate 8,194,932 downwards.
TTGCAAAATTTATTAAAAATATTTAATATTTTACCTATTCGAATATTTAATACCTTATATTACGTAATATATTAACCAAAATTTATATATATAATATATACGTATATATTACCCCCCACGTACAAAAATTTTGAAATTATATTTAAAAATAAAAATATAATTAAAAAAAATTAAAAAATTCCAATTTTTTTTAAAAACCCAACCTCCACTTGCGAATCAAGGCCACCCATATCCCAATTCGACCAATATAATAATTAAAAATATAAAATAAATCGTTGTTAATTATTTTGCTAATTGCTATATCCAATGTACAAACCGTATATTTCTACGATTTTTATTTAATTAATTATAACGGAGTGTCGGTCGCCGAAATGCCGAAATTACCTCCACTTGCGACGAAAATGAACAAGTTGTCCTCAGACCTGAACCGCTGTGATCTTTGTGTTTGGACCCACAGGTACAAAGCAAAGCTACCAATTGAGCCACAGCTCAATTGGGATCGCGCCGTTCAGGGATGAGCCCTGAGACTAGGTCTAATTATCTCTGAAGGGGGTTCAGCTCAATCCTGACCCGGGTTCATCTAATGCCTCCCCTCCCCCCACCCCTTGTGTCGCTGCCTCTCCAGGCTCCCCCCGTCTGGTCTTAATAATTACGCAGGCGAGTACAGATTATTGTGCGAGCAGGAGCTTACCAGCCAGAACCCTAGAATTCGACCCCCGCAACATGTTCCTTGGCCCTTTTGATCGCCGCAAGCGCCGACATAGATGCGTCGCGTGTACAAAGAGCCACTTGAAGGTAGGTACTACAGCCTTGTATTATTTTTGAATAGTCTTGAAAGATGGAATTCTGACGTGCGTATCCCGATTTAATTAGTGCTCGGGTAATTTTCCTTGTACTGCCTGCGTCAAGCGTGGTTATCCTTGCCAGTATGGTGTCGTGGTACAAGAGAGGGCCATATTGGTCGACCGAGGGAAGCATTCAACGATAGGCACGTACAGAGGGGTTGGGCAATCACTTGTTCCGGACACTCTCGTCGCCAAACCCCTGGGTGCCGACCAAACAACGTTCTATCTCTCCTGCTTCGACGCCTTCCTTCAAAAAAACAAGTTTACTGGTCTGGTATCACCTCGGGAAGATATTGCCGAGCTGGTGAAACGCGGCGACCCTGAAAGTCACCTTCGGGATGCAGTGCTGTGTCTGGGTGCAATGCAAGCCTTGACGCTGCCTGCGGCGTCGAGATCAAAAGAGATCCGTCAATTTGCGCTGCAATCTTACGCAAAGTCTATTTCCAGACTTCGAGACGCGCTTGCCAACACGGTCGACGACGCCGAGTCGAGAGTAGGAATCCTCTGGTCTACTCTGCTGCTTGGTCTGTTTGAAGTGAGTGGTCCCATCTTGATTTGAAAGAACTCTCAAGCTAACCGGGCAGCTTATGAATGATTCAACTGGCAACGGGTGGCTACAACACCTTATCCACGGCACATCGAAGGCTCTGAGAGCTAGCGGCCCCTCGACGTGCATTTCTGGCCCCTGCATGCGATTTTTTACGGAATCCAAGATATTCGAGGTTTGCAGGGCAGTCGTCTTCAATCAGCCAACTTTTCTTGCCGACGAAGAATGGATAGCTTTGTCCGCATTTTTCCGAACGTACTCGCTGTGCAGTTCACAGAAAATGCTGGATGTTCTGCTCGACATTGTAATTATGTGCGCTTTATTGCGTGTTAAGTATGTCATATCATGCCATTTTCCACGGTGGAATATTTTTAACCCATTGTAGGGCGGCGAACTTAATCGAATTCTTTTAGCGCTCGGGTCCGGTTGATATTATTGAATAAGCCTAAGCCATTTTTCAACGCGGTTGCGAGCTCCGAGGTCAATTTTACGCCTGGGCATCGAGCTATTACACTTTTAACGTTTTTAGATGTCCGGTAATTTCGCAAGTTTTATCAGCCATTTCGAATATGGAGTATAAGCATAAAATTCAGCTTTTGGCAAAGACGTGTTTTTCTGCCACCAGCATTTACCTTTCAGGGGTGTTTGATTACGAGATATACTATTGGTAGAGCTTGCAGTTACCTGTTGCTACGCTAAACGAAAACCAGATTTAACAATACGTCGCCTTTATTTTCGATTCGAGCCAACGATTCGCCGGTACGAATATCTTTTTATTGTTACTTTTATTTCCATTTCGGGTTGCTAGCGCAAAGGCCCGGAAGATATCGCAAAAAAAGCAAATTATGGAGTTTTTGGGAATAGTAGGTTTAAATTTTCCAGTCGCTTTCGCGTTTATAGCTAAAATCGAAAACTTGTGGCGCTACAATAGTGTTAGGGAATTGGGATTAACGATAGGAAATAGTAAGTCGGTATAAATAAAAAAGTAAAGCCTTTTTTTTTTTTTTTTTTTTTTTTTTATTGATCCCTAACGCGGCTTTGCTAAAGGGTCAATGATTATTATTGCCTCGGTAGGTTGGGTCGGCGATTAAACGTGGCTCGTATTGTATATTATGTCGATTTAAATAACCTGCAACGCCCTAAAGCCACAAAAGCTATTTGTTTACGTTCCTCCATTTTACTACCATTATTGCGGCCTTACCATAATTCCGTTATCCCATACGTATTTGAGCAACGGTTTAAATTTGCGATATTTATATAGGCCTTTAAAATCCTCCCGCGAGTTTTTGGGCGGCCAATCCGACCCGTCCCCGCCGGCGTATATTAGGTACGGCGTTACGTCCGCGGTGCATATAAAGGCCTGGCGCAGCGTGTCGACGTAATGGTCCGCGTGTGCCCGCGCCTCGCGCCGCAAAGTCGCAGGCAGCGGCGGCCGCTCGTCCTTTTCGGCCTTCCCGTGGGCGCCCGCCGGGGCGTACGCGTCTTTCCAGACGTGTTGGCGCAGCACGTTGAGGCAATGCAGGTGGTGGAAGACCTCGGTCACGCCGACGTAGCCGCCCGGCGACGAGGGGTGCGGGACCCCGGCGCGCGCGGTTACGAAGCGTGAGCCGTGCCGGCTGGGGTTTTCGGTGCGGTTGAGGAGGGGGAGTTTCTCGAAGGGGATCACGATGGCCGGGACTGTTGTTTATGGCCATATCATATTAATACTACTTTGCTACCTTTCCTTTATTTTGGTGGATAAAGGGTGAGAATCGTATAAACCCACCGTTGGAAATGGCGTCCTACTTCCTCTCCATCTCCCTGGTCGGGCGGCCGACATAGCCCGAGATTGTTCCGGTAGCTGGATCTGTCCAATTACGTTTTTTATATTCGACCATTTCCAAAAGCGGGGCTTAATATGCCGCAACCGGAGTCAGCATTATCCAAATAAGAACATTAGCGAAATTTTATTGGTCGAAACAGGAAAATAAACATTGGGAATTTTACAATAAACGCCCAGCTGCGCGGTATATTAATGGTCGGTCGACAGCGCAGTTCCGGGCCGGTAAAATTAATGCTGTCGTGGTAATATCGCGGCCGTGATGACGGAGCCGGCCAAGAATATGGCGGTACAGAGCATCACCTGCCAAGCGAAACCTAGCATAATTCGGCCATAGCCCCAGTGATGGCTAGGCTGCTTTAGCGGCGGATTAACGGAAGAATACGATCCTACGTTGTCTATATCTTGGATAGTAGCATATTTTTGGTTAAAGTTCGTCTGTCTTTTCCAGAATATGACGCCGTCGTAAGCTATCCAGCCAGCCAAAATGATATGACCTAAATATCCGAGGTTGCTCAGCGTGTTTCGAAATGGTATGGCAGGTGAATGTGCATACAAGTCTGTGGAAAAAAAGCAAAGAAAAGCAAGTTCAGGAATGTTGGATAAGGTCGCAAAGTAAAGAGGGGGAGCTGAGTGCGATAATTAGCGACCCGGAGCCCTTTAAACCAAAATTGCACTTTACAATAGAGGATTTACAGCACTATAGACCTCGCGTCCGGTATTTCCCCGTTAAACGTTAAAATAGGTTGTAACGTTACAAACCAAAGTCCACTATAATTGCTGCTGTTATATGTGTCACGGCCAGGCATACATTGGAGAACCTCAGTGTATTAGGCGCTATCGACGAAAATTCTAAACTGAAGAGAAGAGAGAAATTACAATCGACGACGCGCTCAAGAAACGCGCTTAAATCCGGAGGTAGTGGATCCTTGTCCGATCCCTGGTTCGGTGTGGAGCCGAATCGTAATTCTGAGGGTAGGTTTAGGGGCCTGATCCTTATATTACCCCCCTTTAAGGCCTAATCGACGTAGGCGGTCAAAATTTTAAATTTGTTACGTATGTTTCTTCGGGGCCTTCCTCCGCTTTCGTGTTTTTTTCGTATCGTATTCGGCAATATTGTCCTCGGGTCCGTCTTCCGCAAAAATATCCTTTGCTGCGCTCCTAATCCACTGTTGCAAATTTACCGGAGGTCCTGTTACGTCGGGATACTTCCTGTAAAAGGTATCCAGTAATACTGGTAAGTTTTTCAAATCGCGGGCCTTATATTATATTTTATTAGGGTCGAGTCCGACCTACGATACCTAATATTGCAACGTTTTTTTTCGTCCGAATAAACGTAAAGCCAACATTTGTTCCACTTCCCACTCCGGTTTTCCGTTAATTTCGACCGGTGGTTCCGGTTTTTAATATTGTTAAAATAATGGATCCGTTGCTGTTTTACGTAATCGGTTGGCGTGGAATAATTTACTACTTTTATACCAGGCAAGGGTGTTGAGAATAAAGCTGTGGCCCTTTTCCTCGAAAATCGTTTATGGTCCTGCATTTTGCGAGTCCAATTTGGTCGTAGGAGCTTCGGTAAAAAAACCCTTTTTGCTAACGTAAACCGCATTTCCCACCGTAAAGTCGACCGGTCGCCGTTTTTTATTAGCCTGCCTTTATTGTTTTATTTGCGTTCCGAATCCATTGTTGCGGGCCAGTTTCTGGGTTTGCCGGGTTTGGCGGACCATTTTTAACGTTTTATATTGCTAACCGGTCTCCAGGTTTTTTTCGTGTAAAGGTAGAAAAAGCGGGTTTCGAAGGCGAGTTCCTGTTTTTATTTCGATCGGTGCTATGCCGATAAAGGCGTAAACGGACGAGTTGTGGCCGAAATCGAAAACGGGAATATGCCGTCGCCAATTCGTTTGGTATTTGTTTATATAAAAACGCATTTTTTAATCCAATTTAGCGTTGGTAATTTCGACGTTGCCCTGATTTTAAGGGTGGCGGGCGTTTTTATATTTATATTTTGTTCCTATTAATTCGTTTAAAATGTTTAGAAATTCGGATATAAACGGTCCGGCGTTGTCGGAAAGCTATAAATTGGGGACGCCTTTCCAACGGTATACAGTTTAATAATACCGTATAACCAAGGTTTCCGCGATATTTGTCTTTTTTCCCGGTAGGGTGGCCAAAAATTTGGTTAATCGGCAGATAAAAACCCAAACGTAATCGTAGCCTTTTTTATCCTTGGGTATAATTTTACCGTCCACCATTACGTACTGCCAATACCGTTTAAGGATTTCCAGTGGGTGTAGCAGCCCAGGCGTCTTATTATGTCGTACCTTGTTGCGCTAACATTCGCGACAGTTTTTGATGTAGCGTTTAACGTTTCGATTTCGGTCGGGCCACCAGTAATCTTTTTTTAAACGGTTGAGGGTTTTATTTTGGCCTCTATGGCCGAAGATTTTGGGCTTATGAGCTTCGCGGATAAAAGCCGTTTTTAAGAAGATTTTGCCATCCTGGGTAATTTCGGGTACCGTTAACAAATTATCGTGGTAACCTAGGTTCTGTTTCAGGTTTTTTTCCAGGATAAGGGCTACCAGGTTAACTTCTTGCGGTACGAAGGGTTCCAAACTGCTAATGGTTGGAAAAGGTTCGCCGGGTCGGGAATCGATCTTTTTTAGAGGGATTAGTGCAATGGTACGGTTTAATACAATTCGGGCCTTGACCGTAGGGTTATCGATGGTTTTGCGCGAAAGGGCATCGGCTGCCACATTATCCTTGCCGGGACGGTATTTAAAGGTAAGGTCAAAATTGGCCAAATAATTAGCCCATCGTATTTGGCGAGCGGATAAAAATTTTTTGGTCGACCAATAAATTAGGGCCTGGTAATCGGTAAAAATATAAAATTTGGTATCCAATAGGGTTGGTTCGAAGTCTTTTAGCGTATTAATTACAGCTAATAACTTTTGGTCCTAAATCGGATAGTTTTATTTAGCAGGGGATATGGTTTTGGACGAATAACCGATTGGTTTTTAGCTGCTATCGTCCTGTTACTGCCACATAATACCGGCGGTAGCCCTGCCACTAGCGTCGGTGTCCATCCTGACAGGTATACCGGGTTTAAAGAAATTTATTACGGGGGCGGTAATTACCAGTTATTTTAACGTTTTAAAGGCAGTTTTTTGTTCGGGGCCTTTTTCGAATAGGATTCCCCTTTTTAATAATCGGGTTAAAGATTTTGCCTATTCGTTGGCGTAATGGCAGAACGTCCGAACGAAATTGTATAAGTTTAGGAAGGATTGTATTGCCGAAACGGAGGTGACGTCGTCCCATCGCCAGCTGGTAATGGCTTCGACCTTTTTGGGGTCGATACGGATACTTTTACCGATCTTTAAAAATAAACCTAGGTATTCGATTTCGAAAACGCCGAAACTTAACTTTTTAATATCGCCTTAAAGTTCGGTTTTATGTAGCCTGTAAATAACCTTTTCGGTTTGTTTAAAGTGGATTTGCTCCGATTTATTCTCGGTATAAATCAATACGTTGTCTGCGTAAGCGCTCGCGAAAACGTCCAGCAGTTTATTAAGCTGAGCGTTGATAAAAGTTTGGAACCAGGCCGGTCCGACCTTTAGTCCAAAGGGTAGGACTTTCCACTGAAATGTGCCTTATCGCGTTTTAAACGCCGTTAAATACCGTAATTTCGGATTTATTAGCAATTTGTTAAAAATTCGAATAATGTCGATTTTGGTTATCTTCCGGGCTTTTCCACATTTGTTTAACGTTCCGGCCACGTCGGGGGCAAATATTTATCGTCCTTTAATAAATTTATTTACCCATCGGTAATCCATACAAAAACGCTGTTTTTTCGATTGCGGTTTAGGAACGAATAAAGTCGAAGCTGCGGTTTTCTCCATTATCCGTTTAATAAAATCGATCCTTAGAAATTCGTCGATGGTTTTTTTTTCCAATTTTATTATCGCGAAAGGGGTCGAATAGCGGGTTGGCCTCCCCTCCAAAAGTTTTTCAAATTCCAAAACCACGTTAAAACCGGGTCGGCTAGGCGGGAAAATCGTCGACGCCTTTTTGGAAAAAAAACCCTTAAAATGGGCAAATGTTTTAGGTAATTTGGCTCGTATTTACGCGATATATTCCGGGTTTTCGTTTACAGGAAATGGAATGGGATATCCATCGTAAATCTTATTCCATTACAAGGCTGATACCGCATTAAAGCTGGTTGTAGGCGTATCGTTTACTGGTACCAACGGTATAGGCTCCGTAGGTAACGGGGATCGCTTCTATCGATTTTAACGTGGGTCGTTAAAAAGGGCACAAATATTTGCTGGCAGGGCTTTATTGGAAACGGTTTTTGGGATAATCGGAAAAGCGCTAATTTCTGCAATTTAAACCTGGTTTCCGTATTGGCGTTTAGGGCTTTAAAATATTTTGCGGATTTGGATACGACGGTTTTTTTATTCCATTTTGCGGTCCCGGCGGACTGCGTCAGTTTGGGCCTTAAGGTCCAGAGGCGGATTCGAACGTTGTACGACGATTGCGGGTAAATATTGGGCTATTGCGGGCAGGTCGTTGGGCTAAACGAAACTGCGGGTAATTGGGAATAAGCCTATTCGATGCTTCGTCCACCATTTTTGTCCGATAAACATATCGTATGCCGTTTCGAGGAAGATGAATTTCTGCCGTGGGAATTGTCGTCCGTCGATTTGCAAGGTAAACCGAAGGTATTCGGTAGCTTTTGCGGTAATTTTCCGGTTAAAGTCTCCAAAATCCAAAGGTTTGGGGAGTTTTTTAATAGGTAATTTTAAACGTTGGGCGACCTTTTTCGCGAGGCTCGGTCGAATGGATAAATACATATTTGCTCCGGTATTACAAAAAGCTTGGGCGTTAAAACCACGACCTTTGTTTTACAATTAAATAGGAGTAAAAAAGGTGTTTAATTTAGGTAATTTATCGATTTTAATTATTTGAGGCATGCAGATTGCCGAAGAGATTTTCGGCAGTTTTAGCAATTTTCCGAATCCGACGAAAATAAGCTGTAGCCGGATCGTTTATAAGCTTTTCGATCGCCTTCGTATTAAAGGGCGAAAACGGCGGCGATGTGAGCGGCCTTTTCGGGGCAATTACGTGCCAGGTGCCCGGCTTTTTTGCAAAGGAAACATTTACCTTTAATGACCAATTTGGCGTTTTTTCTGCTGGGCGACTTCGGGGCGTTAATGGTCTGTGTGCGGGTTTGGTTCTTGGTTTTTTGGTTATACCGGCGATTTTCGCGTCGACGCTGTTTGCGTTCGGCGTTGGCTGAACGCTTACGGCGCTCTTCCCTTTTTTTGCGGTTTTCGCGGAGCTTTTCCCAAACGCGTTATTGGGCCAGCGCCGAGTTCGCAACTTTTCCGGCAAAGGTTTCGTACGAGATATTTGGGTTTTTGGATAGGTTGAAAAGCTGGGGGTTTAGGTTGGCAGAAATATGCTTATAAAAAACCAATTTACGTTCCGTTTTGGTAATGTTGGTTTTATCGGCTAGGCTGTTAACCTTACCAATAAATTGGTGGATATTTATTAATTTGTCCGACAGATTAAATTTTAGGTAACGAAATTCCTTACGGGTTTTGGAGGCTTGATTGTCATCGTGGTAAATAGCGGCTAGGGTCGCGACCATTTCGGCTGCGCTGCTAAAAGATATAATGGTGGATTTATAACGGTTTTAAATAAGGTCGTTAGCAAGCCCTTTAATAAGGGAATTAATTACTACTATGCGGCTTTTTTTTATTTTATAAATTTCGTCGTCCTTTACAAATTTATTTGCGATTTTAGTAATCTATTTATCAAAACGATCCTTATTACCATTAAATATGCCGGGGTCGATACTGGTTTTACGTGCCGTCCTATCGTAGGCAGGGTTTTTAGCATTTTGGTTATTTCCGTAAGGCTTAAATGCTGTCCGGATAGCGATACTATAGGGCTTAAATTTAGCCCCTTCAAAAACGCTGTTCAAAGGCGTAATACCGCGGGTTTAACGGGTGGTATTATTATTCCGGGTGGCGAACTGGTTTTTAAATTAGGTAATAATGGCCAAAAGATTTTACAGCTGTAATTAAATAATTATAATCTGGCCGGCAATATTTTCGTTTTCGTTTACCATTTCGTTTTTTATTTGGGCGGCAGGCGAAAGCGTTTTATTTGGAGGTTTCGGAATTTCGTTCCTGCCGTTTGACGTCTTGGCAAAAGGTTGGTGGGAAGGGCTTCGCGCCTTTCCTGGGTGTTTAAAAACTAATTCGTACTTGTACGATCCGTCAATTTCGATGCTGTCGATTGGCTGATTTTGCTTTGTGTCGGATTGGGGTTTAACGGGTTTTTCAAACTTTGTATTGGCGTTGGTAGGAGCGGGTTTTATTGGTTTTGGGCTTACCGGGGCAATTATAATTTTTCCGTTTTAATCCGAACTTTCGGTGTTGGGAATAGCAGTACCTAAAGCCAAATTATTTGGCTTTGCTAAATTTGCGTTTGTCACGCGTTGGGATTAGCGAATCGGTGGGCCGTAATTTTTACGCGGCGACATTAATTTCGCGAATGGTGTCTTTTGTGGCCTAGTTTACCGTCGTGCACAGCCGACGTGGTAAACGATTAAATGAAGGGATTGAACGATATATTTTAATTGCTTCACCAGCAAATTATAGTGAGTTTAGAATTATGTTACGGCCAGGTATATATTGGAGAACCTTAGTGTATTAGGCGCTATCGACGAAAATTCTAAACTGAAGAGAAGAGAGAAATTACAATCGACGACGCGCTTAAAAGACGCGTTTAAATCCGGAGGTAGTGGATCCTTGTCCGATCCCTGGCTCGGTGTGGAGCCGAGTCGTGATTCTGAGGGTAGGTCTAGGGGCCTGATCCTCACAATATGCAGCGTTTCTATTTATTACAAAAAGCCGGTTATAATACCCACTTTTCTGATAAAAAACCCAATTAAATGTTGGAAACCGATATAAGGTCGCAGATGTGATGGAACGTCGTTTGCGGGTCGAAATCTTGGTTAGTGCTGGTGAACATCGCGAGTTGGAAGTTTTCGAGGGGGGAAAAGGAAGCGAACCAAACGCGGAAGAGAAGGAATGTATGCAGGACAAGCCAGAAATAGCCTAGCGTCATATTTATACCTAATTGAAAAGTCGGACGTGGGTAAGATTTAATAAGCAGAAGGAGCGGGATTGGTTAAATTGCGGAGCGGGCGGCGCGGGCCTAGACCCTTGCAAAATTTAGTGAATAGAAACACTGGTGTTAATTTTTGTGAAATTTATGTTACGGCAGGCGCAAGGAAGCTAATTAAACCGGACGTATGAAATTGTATCCGAAATTGATATTAACTAATCCATTGCTCGAAGATTTCGCCCAATAAACGGTTAAATTTTGTTAAGGGATTAGAAGTTTAATTTTCTGTAATAAATATAAGACGAGAATCTCACTTTAGTTATTCGGTAAATTAAAATTAGGTAGTTTTTAGACCTTTTTGTGGCTTCCTTTTAGGTCTGTTCGATTTAGGCTACAAAATGTCAATTCGAACAAATAACAAATTAGTCTAAACAAATCACCACTAAAACCCCGCTTTTATCTTTCCAATTAATCCATATAGTAACTATTTCCAGATTCCTTATTATCGCACCGTCCAGTTCTCGTCCATCCACGACTCGATCTTATCCCAATTGCGGCATTTGTGGTGCGTGTTAAAGTCTGTTTTACGGCCATCGTAACCTTGTCTATCGAGACGGACCAGTAAGGGCGTCACATCGCCCCAGCACATGAGCGCAATACGCAGGGATTCGAGGCAGTGGTCGATGTGCATCCGGTTCCTGAAAACGTCCTCGGGCGCCTCGTACAGTCCCGAGGGAACCCCGGGGTATTTGCCAGCCTGCCACCAGGTGAACATACGGATCATGTTCTGTTTTTTTTTTTTTTTTTTTTTTCATGATTTCTGTCTGTCAGCCGCTTTGGCATATGGAGAGGGTCAAAAAGGGAATAGACCAAGAGGGCTACCGACCAGGCAATATAGCTGATAAAAGACTTCGAGGAGCGCAACGTAACCCGTCCCCACGTCAGCAGGGACGTGGGCTAGGTGGTCCTTCTCGGAGCGGTTGAGGCCTGCGATTTTATCCTCGGGTATTTCCACCGCATGCTCTGGCGAAGGGAGGAGTGAGTTTCTTTGCCATCTAAACGAATCATCGAAAAGCCGAGGAGCTAAGGAAAACGGATACCCAAAGAGCGTCAAAGCATACTGTACGTCAGATTGAACCAAACCTCCTCGACCTCGGGCGTCGGTGGCCCGCGGTACTTGCTTGTCGAATTGAAAGCATTATCAAAGTCAAAGGTGACATATTCAACCGCTTCCAGTGCGGGTGCTGAAAGGAATGTCAGCCTAGCGTGTTTGAAAGCCTCCAAATCTCCAAGAGATTTACACCACATTGAAAGCTGCCTGGCACACTGATTATCGGTCGGCTTGCGAGTGAGCGAGATGCCGATCAGAGCCATCACAAGCACGCACAGCGTCATCAAGAGAAGGATCACTGGGTTAAATACGTGGCGGCGCTATGAGGAGTGTGACTGATATCCTTCATCACTGCCGGCCGCCGATAGGGTATTGTCGTCGGCCAAGGAGCTGCGGTCTGCTTTGTCCTCCTGGATTGAGGACATTAGCGGCCGGTAGGATGCTTTTTTGGAATCCATTGCGGAGTAGCTGCTATAAAGAAAGCTGTCAACGCCGAAGAGAAAGGCACTTTGGAGACAGGAATGTAGAGATGGATACAGTGGCGGCCCTTGCTGAAGAGGACGGATCGAGTAAAGAGGTAAGAGAAAACGAATTACTATAAACGGACAGGCCCCGGATAAGATGCGCGGATAGAATGTGACCAGCCTGCAATATTCCCTCCTGCTATTTTTGTTCGTGTGCGGGGCGGGTTCGGACTATGCCTCTGCTATGCATGTAAGCCATGTAAGATATATGCAAGTGGAACCACTGCAGCGCCAATTTGGCTGTTTTTTTGTTCAGTTGTAAACATGGCAGCGGATGCCCCATTTCCTTCCAATTTAGGAAGTTAAAAAGTTTAGGACATATAGTATCCACCCAGACCAACGCAAAAGCTTTTTTCAGTTTGAAGCGGTTAAGATGACGCGAATTTGAGGTATAATGACAGTCTTTTTTCCCGGTAAAATCCCGCCATTTAGGTTTGAGACGTTGCACTGCGGTGCAATTAAAACTTTGACGATGCAACCTCGCACATTCTTTTTGGCAGGTCCAATTACAATAACCAGCTGAAATGTTACGTCCGACATTTCAAAACCCAGACCAATCAACCTTTATACCGCAATTCTATGGATATTTTATCCACTATGCCAAATCGACATGTTCCGATTGCCAAGTTTTTTAATCCAACGTTGCACAGGAATAGGTACGGATATTCGCCGTAGCATGAAAAGAGATTAATATCAGCTGGAATTAAGCAAGGGTGGTCATCGGCAAGTTGTCGGGAGAAATTAGCAAAAAAAAAAAAAAAAAGAAAGAAAAAAAAAAGAAACATGCATGTGTAGTGCCAGGAAAAAAGCGCAGATTCAGACAATGGGCAATATTGCATGTGGTTTGGGCACCAACATGGATGGCTTCGCGGGGTCACGCCGCGTATAGTCTCCCCCAGACTCGGAAGGCCGGCTGCGCGGAGTGTTGAGCACTACTATCAATAACTGAAATTTTGGAAAAATTGGACGCCCTCGACGGGCTCTCGCTCGTATGATCTGGGTATAAAATGGCACCATGGGACCTCGTTTATCTATCCTCGAGCCTTGGACTCCTCACCTTTAACCCAGCGAACAACCCAGCGAACAACCCAGCGAACAACCCAGCCTTTTTTCAACATCAAGAACCCATAAAAAAAACTGTATTTTTCTCTACATTTATCCAATCGTTGCAAAATAAAGTCGGCAACCATCCTCGCATCTTTCCTGGTCAACCTCGCCCTCGCCTCGCCCGTGCCCGCCGACAAGCGCGGTACCGTTCAGGGCGTTGGAATTCCCATGTTTAATACTGTAAAATACATCTTCGAGGTTCAAAAGCCGGCCGCGGGCCAGCCTAATGCCTACAAGGCCGAGGAAGATGCCGCCGACCCTGCCGCCGTATTCGGGGATAAGATGACCAAACGGCACACCGTCGAGGGTGTCGGCATTCCCATGTCCGATATTGTGAAATACATCTTCGAGGTTCAGAAGCCGGCCGCGGGCCAGCCTAATGCCTATAAGGCCGAGGAAGACGCCGCCGACCCTGCCGCCGTGCTCGGGGACAAAATGACCAAAGCCTAAGCGATTTTGGGCAAGATGACCTTGTTGATAGATCAATTGGTTGTTATATGTAGCTGGGTACGGGATTGGCAACAGTCGGAGGACGAGGGAGACTATTACGATCGATTCTGTTTTTATAAGGTAGCCACTCTCAAAAAGGAGATGACTACTTCTTGCGTCTACAACCGCCACTTTTTCTGTTGGGCAAGCATGTAAGATCGTGGTTTGATTTCCTGATCTGACTATTAAAGTTTAAACCAATCATCGGTCGCCTGCGTACCAAACAAGTTGGTGCTCTCGCCCAGTGGAGCCCGTGCTGCCGCGTGCAAAGGTTTATAGTTGTTCAAGGAGTCCTTCAAAGCCCGTTCTCTAGAAACTTGATGAGATCATCTTGCTGATTGCTCTGCAGCTCGTTGATCTTCTGGCCGTTCTTGTACATGTGGAAAGTTGCAGGCTTCGACACGCCAACCTCCTCTACCAAAGACTTCATATCGTCAATATCAACCTTAACAAATCGAAAATCCTTGAACTTGTCCAACTCGTTGGCACTATGTTCATTAGCATGCAGCCTAACAATTTTTCATTTATCATTAGATTGTCAAAAAACTTACTGGGCGAACGTAGGTGCTATCTGCTTTGACTCGTCGCTATCGGTAGAGTAAAAGTCGACAACTACAGTAGGATACTTCTTCAGAGCGTCTTGGAACTCGTCCTTACTAGTCGTATGTTAACAATGGGTCATGATTTTGTTGTTCAAGATTGAGCACCTACGTTCGGATGTTATGCACCATCTTGTCTGAATTTAGAGGTGGTCTTTTGGCTTGTCAGCAACGAGTGCGTAGGGAATTGCTGTTCAAACGTGGTATGAATCAGAATGAAGCTGTAAGAGTTTATTATTGTACGTTTGCTACAATGGCTTCCTTGTTCTGTACGGAAAGGAAAGAGAAGTTCTGGGATACACAAAAGCTGCTTTTTTCATTTTGAGTGAGGTTCATGGTGACGTTGTTGATTACCTAATGCATTGTTTAACTGTACCCGGTTGACATCATCATGTCGTCGCTGGCATCTTGCATCCCTAGCGTACTCTACTACGTGCAATCACACGCTTGTCACTAAAACATGCCAATACTGAGATTGGGGTCTTATCACGTGGGCTAGGCGCTTGACAATATTTCGACGAACTCAACCTCGCCACATTTCTTAACGCCGAGACCACCAATACGTTCCAGCAATAAACATCGAGCACATCACTATATGCGCCCTTTTCTTTTCTCTCACGGACACAACGACTACCATGTTTACTTACTGCATATTTCCTATAAATGTCTTTGCACAATTTATTACGTATATACCCAGGATACTTTTGCTTGTATCAGATTCTTCCCCATCAGGCAAAATATGCAATAATACAAGTATCAGAATATTCCGTTTTTCAGGTCAAAGTACGCCTGTTTTCAGCATTTTAAATAACAAGGTCAAATCACGCGTGGTGTGGGTTTGAAACGATAGGATGAAGTATACAACTTTTCCATGTCCACGACAAATGCACAAGGGTGTGGTTATTTCACCGCCACGGTTCGTCGTTCGATTAGTTTACGGCCGTATGGATATTTTTACAGTATTAGTATTTTCCGGTACGAAAGCCTGATTAAATCCCCATTACATGTGACGGTACGTGCGCAAGCCCAATTTTAAAAGTTTTGCTGCACCATTCTTTGTACCAATTACAATTTGCGTTATTTACGCCACCTATATTATTGGCGTTCTTATTATTTTTTTTAATAATAAATCATATATTAGCGGTTATTTGCATTGTAAGAATATTCACATGGCCGTGAATTAGTTGAACCGTGACGGTGAAATAATCGCACCCAATTACGTTTGTAAAACCCTTCTTGCAACTATTTTGCGCCCTTTTCAGCCATATTAACGTACAGGTAACGCCCAAAAAAACCAATTTCAACGCCATGCTATAAATTGGTTGCGATGAAAATATTTTGCTTACAAAATAAACAAATCGCATTACACGTGCGTTAATTGGGTATGCGCCTTACGTTACCCTGTAAAGATAAGACATGTGGTTTCGCAGTTGTTGGGCATTTTGTATTGTAAAGGAAAAACGTATTATAACGGTATTCACCCGGTTATAATTTATTGAAATCCTGTTTTAAAATAAACACACTTTTGAAACAAGTTACAGGGGATGCACTGTTTTGTATTTTTGCAAATTTTATTTTCAATTATTATCAGATTTTTATAAATTAAGCACTTTACAGCGCATAACTTATAATGCACCACACCTAATAACGGTTGTTAACGGCTTTCATACGCTGAGCCGGACGCAAATACAAATTTTTGACCGTTAAATTAAATAATTAACCTAGTTATAACAATAATTATTCTTTCACCGCTCCGACTGTAAACCTTTGTTAATTGAATTAAATTATTTAATTCCGCCCACATTTACCATTGTCATGTTCAAATTATTAGCGTCTCTCCTAATTTATGCGTTTTCTTTAATTTGGTCGAGACCTCCTCCCAAAAAAGCAAAAGATACCCAATGTAAACGGTTATTATATGGTCTTACAAGGGCATAATTTTGGAGGCCCACTATTAAATTAAGGAGGCTCGCTAACGCGGCCCTAAAATAACAGGTCGCTGCCCGAATTCAAGTATATTCGGTGAAATTTGGGTTTTGATACTTGTGTTGAGGGACGGGGAACCCAAGGTTACGATTTAGTACGCACGCGGTATATTTTTGATAACAGTGTTAAATCGATCGTGTAAGACTATTTGTAGTTTGTGCAAAGTCCGTATTTGGTACGTTTTGCACCTAATTAAAAGGAAACTTAGTAATAAAAACAATTTTCAAACCCTATTACGGTACCGTATATGGACACCTCCATATATTATATACGTGACTTTTATCCACTTCTCGCAATATGAGATTCGTAACATAAGGCGGTCGACTTAGCGGCACACTTCTGATTATAAATAATATAAATAATAAAATTTTCAAGATTGGGTTTGCGCACGAGTAATTACGTGTTATGCGGATTTCATATGGCATTAATTATGGTTTTTGTTTGTTCATGGCCAGACATGCGAGTGGGTAGATCACTTGTCGAGCAACATGATCTCGGAACACGTAGCACAGACTTCAACAGATCTCTGTTGGGTTGTAGATAGTTACACATAGATAGTTACCATGCATGAGAATACCGTTTATTTTGTTATATTGATTTTACCGATCGCGGCGATCACTCTTTCCCCATTTTATTGGTGTTTATTTGTACCGTAAAAGTATCCGTATTGCCGTGAATCAGTGGAACCGTGGCGGTGAAATAACCACACCCATGCATAATTAAATCGCATCTATTTTGATTCGTGAAGGATAGATGTTACGCCGAGGACTGCAGTTTATTTGCAACTATTACCATTTTCTAAATGATGCTTTATTGCCAATGGCAGGTCACGTTATATATTACATTCAAAGATACTAACTTCAAAACTCTTGGACAAGTACGATAACAAAGTGTACGGGGAGTAGTGGATGGTTAAATTGGACGAGCAAGTTTTCAAAAGCCAACTTTTGCCAACTCAATCCGAATACCGGGCAGAAAGTCGTTATAGGTGGTACATTTGAAGCTAAATGAAACTGAACGCGGTGTTGTTTTGGAAGTTGCAATTGGGAATGGTCATCTATGTGGTATTTTGACAAAAGAGGAGGGAAAGGCGCAATTTACTGAGAAGGTGTAGACACATACTCGGATGTCTATTCAAATCGACACCAAGGTACGAGTGAAACTGAGAATAACGGCACATAGGAAGTATTCAATAAACTGTTTTAGTCCTCTAATAGCCAGTTGACTTTACTTTCAAGCCATCAAATCGAACGGAATTTATCAGATGCGCCCCACGACGATGCTTCTGTCCATACTTGTCGTTCCATGCCAGGGGAAAGAAAGGTATTCACCAACGCTTTCCCATCAGCAGCTGATAGGTGATCTGCCAAGATTCTTTTACGCGTTCCGGAAGCCGGAAGTGGCCACAAGGAAAGAGGCTGTACTGCCCAGAAGCTATTCCAAGCCAAAGGAGGCGAGATGGAGCCATCTCCATCCCAGGTCGAGCACTGCCGCAGAGAAAGCACTGCCAAGAGAACCCGTAAGCGACCTGCATAAAAGAGGCCGTGTTGTACATGTGGAAAATTTGTTGGTGGCGCAGGAGGGGGGAAGAAAAAAAAAAAAAAAAAAAAGACCCCGTCAGCCAAAGGAGGATCTTCAGGGCGGCGGCTGATCGTGTTAAAACGCAATAAAGAGTCGCGCGGCGCACTCAGGCTCGTGTCAAGACTGGGCAAAAAATGGACGGATGGCTTGGTCGTCGAATGGCTTAGCTTTTAGTCAATGCTAATGAGAAAAAAAAAACCTACCAAGGTACGGGCGCCATAAGCTGAACACGTCCCCTTTTTTGGGGTTTGACACGTTCTGGAGCAGCCTTAAATTGGCCAGACGAGGACGCCACGAGGCGCCCAAGGGATTTTGCTAACGGGCGTTCAGGCTAAAAATTTAGAGTAGGTAATAATTTCGTTAAAATTAGGGCCCTGACCTCAGCCCTGGAGCACTAACCGGTGTAGTGGAATTTCTTTTCTGTTGCCCGTCCAAATTTTACAGTGGGTGCTGTCTAATTTTGGAATCGGCAGACTGTGTGTCATGCCACAAAATTACAACGTCTAACCCCATATCCGCTTAGCCGGTCTTGGTGGCTTTCTTGACAGTCAAGAAGAAATCATGTTCGCTTTGCTGGAAAACGAAAATCTTCCAAACGGGCCACGGACAATGCGGGTCGGTGGGTGAGACTTGGGGCCCGGGGGAGTAAGATTTTGAGGTGCCAAAAATCCGCTAGGGAGCTAGTTGTGCTAGGCAGTGTCCCCGTGTCCGCCGTCCAAGAGCCCGAGTGGAGGGTCAGCTCCCTCGTCGCACTAGCATTGTTAGCAAGTTTATTCTCATCTTGTGTGAAGAGACCCGGACCCCAGAATCTCTACTAGTCAATGTTAAAATTATCCTCGTACGCCTCGTGGCAGATAAGTCGCCTCTTGGAACCGCCTCAAAATTCTACAGGATTTGCTTCTTCACATACATTTTGTCATCGTCCCCAAATGTCTCAGCCTTCTTGACAACAATTCTCCTTTTTTTCACTCTCTTTTTTTTCTTTTCTTTTGTCTGTCTTCAGCCCCACTAGTAGGCGTTAGCCTGGTGATGACGCGACGGGAGGTTGGCATATCGAAGACCTGGGGGCTTGGTTTATAAGGAAACGTGCCTCCCAATTTTCCAGTTGTCATCGGTACCCTGGTGACAAAGCGGAATATCCTGCACCACTACATCCACAACGGCCGACATTATGCCTTCCCCCAGATTATTAGTCCTGTTGGCGCTGGCCGCCTTGGGGAGTGTTGACGCCAGACTCAACCTGGCATCACAAGATAATGTCGCAACATACTGGGGTATGTACACGGACGCAACAACCACCACATCCTGGTGGCAGTACTTGAATGGATTTTGGAATGCCGATATAATCTATCCTCGGCAACAGGCAACTGACTTTATGGGTCGATCACAGGACAAGCGCCAACCCAGCAAGGGCTTGCCTCCTATTGCAAGAGTATGTTATGGTCCTCTCTTCACGTAGCAAACACGCTTGCGTATGGCATTGACGAATGACGCTGACTTTTGATTTAGGTGATCAGATTGATGTAAGTATCTTGCGACTCCTTCTTGGACTGTCTGTGGAAGGGGCGTTTCCAGCGAACTGGAGTCTGACACTTGGATGCAGATGATTCCGCTGGCTTTCCTCAACTACATCAACACCCCTAACATTCACTTTACCAATGTCGAAAACCGCTGCTCCAAGTTTGCAGGGACCGGTGTCTTTAACTGTCCAGAAATCGAGTAAGTTGAAGCGGCAATATCCTAAGCTCCTGCTTCGCCTCATCGCTCCTCATCTGCTGTATTTCGGACCGGAGCTGACCAACTAAACCCCCAGGAGCGATATCAAAACATGCCAGTCGCTCAACAAAACCATCACTCTCTCCATCGGTGGCGCAACCTACTCGGAAGGCGGCTTTGCCACTTCCGACCTCGCCAGCGCCGCCGCAGACAAGGTCTGGGCCATGTTCGGCCCTCAGGGCGACAACAGCGCGAGCGTCTATCGCCCATTCGGGTCTGCTTCAGTCGACGGCTTCGACCTCGATTTCGAAACGACGCAGACCAGCAACCTTGTCCCGTTTGCGCGCCGACTCCGCAAGCTCATCGACGACGCCAACGCCAACAGCAAGAACTCGAAAAAGTTCCTGCTGACCGCCGCGCCGCAGTGCGTGTACCCGGACCTTCCCATGGACTCGGTGCTCTCAAGCGACGTGGCCTTCGACTTGGTCATGGTGCAGTTCTACAACAACCAGTGCGGCGCCGACTCGTTCGTCGCGGGCAGCAGCACGCAGTCCAGCTTCAACTTTGCCACCTGGGACAACTGGGCCAAGTCCAACAACCGCAACACCAAGGTCTTTGTCGGCGTGCCGGGGACCTCGACGGCGGCGGGCACTGGGTACGTCAACGCGACTGACCTGAAGGGGATCATCGACTACAGCAAGAAATACAGCACATTTGCCGGGGTCATGATTTGGGACGTTGCTCAGGTCTGGTCTAACACGGGGTTTCTCGACACCGTGAGCAAGAGCCTGGATCGTGGTGCCAAGAAGGATCCTCCTGCGACGACAACGGCCGGGTCTGCATCCTCAGAGCCGACGTCGGGCTCTGCCACGGATACAGCGGGGGCGGCACAGGACACGCCCCAGGCGCCGCGCAAGAATGCGGCCGGAAAGAATGCAGATTATGCTTTGGGAATGGGGTTGTGGCTTCCGTCTGTGGTTTTTGCTGTTGCGGCTGCTTGCCTGGCGTTATAAGGAGCATATTGTTTCGAGGAGAACTTTTGCCTCGGGCAGTGAGTTTACTGGCTTGGCAACCTGGGGGTTTTAATAATGTTAATATTGCCAATGTGGCCACTCGTAGATTACATTCGTAGATTTTTAGATCATGTTAAATATTTTGAGTATATAGATCTCGGAAAGAAGAAAAGTTTTATTCATCGCGTCTTCTGGCGTGGCTATATCTGCGTGTAGAGGTGCCTGACTCAAATCGATCTCAGGCATATCCCAGTGGAAATAGCAATCTATATTGGTCGCAGACAAGATAAATATCTCCCATCAAGTGATTCTGTATCAAGAGACATGGAAGTTGTGCTTCACCGTATCAGATTCTGCGTTCCCCTCCGACTTATACAATCATATTATAGAGCAGCCTACTGGCCTATGAGAAAGGAAATATGGGGTTTGCGCATGCCTATCATATAAGTGCCTCGCGGATTTCCATCGCCGCCGCTTTCCACCGCGTTCTGACACCATGCTCCTCGCGCCAACGTCCCCAGCCAAGAACATTGTGATACTCACACCATTCCCCACTAAACTCAGTAGGCGGCGTGCCGAGTGGTA
The DNA here is from genome assembly GCF_004355905.1 of Pyricularia grisea. Taxonomy (NCBI): domain Eukaryota; kingdom Fungi; phylum Ascomycota; class Sordariomycetes; order Magnaporthales; family Pyriculariaceae; genus Pyricularia; species Pyricularia grisea. The sequence goes on along the minus strand of NW_022156716.1, from coordinate 8,173,873 downwards.
CGGGATGCTTGAACTACTTGTTTGGCAGGAGGATGTCGTGTATCCACTTGACTTGAGGGTACTTGGACACCGTTGTCATCCTTTCTTGGCTGAACCAGCCAGCAGGAGGCATCTCGCTGCCAAAGCATTGCTTGGTCAAAGACAGTCTCCGGTAACCCGTTTGAAAGCATTCCTCAAACATCCTCCCAAACGTATCAGCGATGCCAGCAGTGATGTTCAACCACTCATGGCCAGCCCTGGATCTGCCAATTTCTTTGTTGACGAAATCTCTGCTACAGCCTGTAAATATTGCAGAAAGCTCGGGAAACACATTCTTTAAAGTGTAACTCCAACTCCGTCGGTGTGGAGATGGGCCATCCACGTGCTCAGTTCCCGGAGGTTGCTCGAAATCAAGGTCGTCCTGGTCGGTTATGTCCCACAAATTTGGCGTGGACATATGGCAGCCGGGCCAACTGGTGGCAGAGGTGCGCATAGATTTGCGTCATGTGCTCGAAGCAGGATACATCGCCGCCTGTCGGACAGTCATGTCCTCTCCACTGCGGCCACGAGTGGCATATCCACCGGACCGTGTCTGTCTCGAACACGAGTATCCTTTGTGAAAATTGCACCTCGACAATGTCCGTCCAGATTCTGTTCCCCACATGATCTTGGTCTTCCGTCCTGATGGAATGCTCTCTGTTATTTTTTGGGGCGTGGAACAAAGACGGCAGCTTGGAGCGATAAACTTGGTATTCCTTGTAATCAACCATTGGTCTTCTCTCACCGGAGATTTTCAGAGAGCGCACAAGAGGCTCAGGCAGCTCTTCGATGCCTCTGAAGTCGTAGTTTGCGTCCTCGCCATCCACCTCGGCCATGTTGAAAACTGTACCCGAGATTATATAGGGTGTTTTGCACAGTTCCAGCTGGGCTTCTTCGTGTGACTGGATCTGTACCTCCCACCGCCTCGAAATCCTGGACCAGAAGCACAGAATATTTTCACGTGGGGTTTTGTGACGATATGGCTAGTCAGGACGGCGGATACAGCCACTCGGATCCGTACGGGATGGCCCGACGGTAAGGCCTGCCAAAGCCCTAAAAACAGGGGGCCCGGCCCGGCTCACTGGCCCGTGGGTATAGTATGGGGGCCCATAATAGCCCATGGTCTTTCTTGGCGGGTTATTGGGGGCCCATGGGCTGGCCGGCTTTGTGCAAGGTCTACACGACGTTTACGGAAAAATAATCTACAAAAGGCATTTGTTATTGTGCGATTAATATGAGGGTAAACAAACGTATATCCATGTACATATTAGTAAATACTGAAAGTTTAATTAATAAAAAAATAACGTATATTTAAGAAAATTGTAATTATTTCTTATAACTATTGGTTGTGCAGGAGGGGTGGGAGACGGTTGCGAAGGAGGATGAAGAAGCCTCCTTGAAAGAAGCTGCAGAAAACAGGAGCATCGACAGCGCATGGCAGGGTTAGATCCGGGTTGAAAAGCAATTGGCCGAGAATTTGAGGCAGAAAAGAGAAAACGGCTGGGAACAGAAGACGATGATGAAGACAACTACGACAGACAGTGATAGCGACGATGAATTCAATAATTAACATGGCCGAGCCATACAACTCCACATTTCTCATTTTGAATTGCCAACTGTTAAAAGCCTGATGCTAGCGAGGTAAGCCTTTCTGAGACGGTTTTTTTTTTGGACATCCGGCCACTAGTAATAGTCAAAACCGCGAAGGAAGAGCAATATTCATGACACTGCCCCGTTCCCCAATATATTAGCCGGGAATTAACTGCGTTTAGTTTGCTCTCGGTAAGTACCATCATGGAGCACTACCACAGAATTACTGGCCGCCAATATACCACGGTCACTGGGTCCCCTTTCCTCGAAGCGGTAGGCAAGTTACATGTGGACGCGCTTAGACAAAATGGCGGTATAAATCAGACTGTCGGTACTCACGCACCATTGTATATGGTTCAAGTGCTCGTATACGTCGGATTTGCCAGGGTCCCCTCGCTTTAAAAAAAACAATGTGCGGCAACAACACTAGCAACCGAGGGCGAGACAGTTGACGCCGATATAAGATACTTGGCGAGGCCGTTTTGTTGGAACCAGTCTTGAAAATTTACTCGGGGTGCTTGTGAAAATGTAAAGTGTAAGGCGTGTTATCATTGCAATCATAAAGCCTTGCCTAATAGGCTCCATAATCCGGAGTTCGTCGGCCCTTTCCCGTGGATATTTCTCTTCGCACGTTCTTAGTACGTGATCAAATTCAAACCCTTGAGACTACCCGCCTTTTGTCATCACGCAAGGTTCATGGGGATTATAAGCTAAAAGTTCAAGCACGCAAATATGGATGGAGGCATGATTATGGACAGTGTTTTTGGGGGAAATGCATGCCATCACATTCGTTATGGTAAGTAGATATTCAAGCCAGCCCTCTGCTCTGCCCTTCTCCAAACGCCCACGCTTGTTGCTCATACCAATATGTTTTTTGCCTCGTCATCTTTAGAATCCCTTAAAATAAGGCTTTCAGCGTGGCCTGGTGTTCCAGCCTCAACAGTAGCGCACCAGTCTCCATACTGTGCCCACCGGGCACATCACAATATCCTAAATCTTTTCCTTTGCAGCTTGCTTCTTCGTGATTTTTGTTGGCTGCTAGCATTCGCCCGCTGCCATTGGCCCGAATAATTGCTCTTCGTCTCTGGTAAATGATTCTACTCATCGACTTCAGCAGGTCACACTTTAGATTATGACTGCTGCCCCGACAGAGGTGGCTATGGCCAACTCCGAGATATTCCAGAGCCCGCGCCGCAACCAGTTCCGTGTTATCACAACGGCAGAGTTTAAAACAGTCCAAGACCCTTGCACCTTCCCTACACCTAGACGGAATTCCTTGAATACGGTGGAAGACATGCCAGATTTGGAGCTCTGCCACACTTGGTACACAGCCCAGCTCCAGAAGATGCAGTCCGCTGCGTATTCCACATACACTCAGAATTCGCAACTTTGAAAATACTCTCAGACTCACGAGACAGAGATGTGGGATGAGCTCCCAAAAAATGCCCCAAAGATTCCAGAACAGGTCGAGGCCTCTAAGAGAATAGGGGAAATAGGATCACAGTTGTTGAAGGATATACAATCTCGGGATGACCACTTTTTAACTGCGAAAACCTACATGCAGCAAAGGCCAACTTAGGCTGCGTCATCTCAATAAGTCCCCTTGATGGCGAGCATACCAAAGTCAGGCCGAACCAAGAGGAGAAAGAGGAGAAAGCAGAGCGGCAGTGATTGGGCGGATCCCACAGCGCCGCCTACAGCGAAAAGGCTGTTCCCCTGCCAGAATCCAGGCCCATCGGCGAGGGTACTACACATAACTGTGAGTTGGGGCATATAGCAGTTGCAGGAGACGACTGCAATGGGCTGGCATCCCAGTATAACTTCATTGCTCCTCGTCTGCTGGTCGACTTGAGCCCATTCCTTTGACAGCCTACAACGGAACCAACATCTTCACTCCTGGCACCATGTACTGCATCAGCCCCGTCAAGGACTAGGACGGCCAGGTGCAGTTCCCCTTCAAAGATCTCGGCTGCTGGACAAATTCGGATCCCGGTGCGAGCGCCTTTTGGGACGATGTGCTTCCTCTTTTAGACATTCGTGAAGCCTAGAAGTTGGTGCAGGTGCTTTTGTCACCGTTTAATTACCTTGGAAGCGCTCGTCCAGCTTATACTGGTGACCTGTCGAATTGTAACAAACACGAACAGAGCGACTGCTCAAAGATGTGGATGGGTTATCACATTTTTGTGGGCACAGCGTGGTTTCTTTCTTGTAAACATTCTCTTTAGATCAAACTCCTCTAATCAATATCTATCCCATCCATTCGTCTATCAAAATTCTATATCCTGTCTGTGGGGCTAAAGTCATTATCAGTCTATCACACCATGTGATAGCCGCAAACGCAAGGCTGACTTTTCACTGTACACTCCGGCCACGCCAGTCAGGTTAACCAATTATTCTTACCGCTGGTACTCTTCTTGCGCCGATTTTCCATTCGGTCTCTATACCTCCAGACTCGAATCATCGTTCGAACATACCTATGATATGTAACGAACCCACCAACAAACTCGCTAAACGCCAAGATGCCAGCTTATTTGTGCTGCAGAAGGTGCAGCACAAATACAATAGCCGACAGTTGAAAAGGAATAAAAGAAAAAGAAATGGGGAAGAAAGAAGCAAAATGAGGCAACAGAGGTTATAAGTTTTGAATACCTTCCCCTTTTCATGCTTTCTACGGGGCCACCCTGCACCCCACCGAGCTCATGCACTGTAGGTGACTCGAAGCCTACCCCAGAGGAACAGGATCGTGCCGAGGTTCCGATTGGACCTCGAACTCCATGGCAAAGTAAATCTCCAGTGCCCATCCGCCACCGCCACCGCCGCCGGTCTCGGTCACGCCCATGTTTGTAGAGCTGCTCCAAGGTGTAGTAGAGCAGCACGACGTCGTCGAGGCCCTCAGCCGCGACTTGCCGCCGCCTCCCCGCCCTCCCAGCCGACCAGCGACGCGCATGCAGCAACATCGCCGGGCCAGGCGGGAGTCGTCCAGCTTCTCCAGGCACGACGTTCTGGCTCGCGCCAAGAGGTTGGTGCGTCGTTGGCGAGGTTGGGTCTGCAGTTGGGACGTGGGGCTTGATGGGGGTGGTGATCGTGGTGGTGATGCTGTTGCATAGCCGCCGGATATGTGGACCTCGTGGTGACAGTCGTCGAAACGCAGTCTCGGGACCTCGTCGATGGGGAGGGAGATTGGCTTCGGCGTTCGTCGCTGGAGGGTCGGACAGAGGGCTCTGCCGATGCGGGACATGAACAACCCTGTCTGGGGTTTATGGTCTGGTGTCAATTGCGGCCATACATTATCTTCATCTTCGTGCTGAGGTATGGTTGGGATGGTGTGCCGTCTGGATTTGCGGCGTGTCGACCGCGGCAGTAGCATGCCTTTGCTGTCCCTGCCATGCCAGATCATAGTCATGACCTTGTGCCTCCTCCTTCTTGTCTCCTCGGCCTCTTTGGAATGCTTGTTCTCGCACTCTCGATTCTCTTCAGCGGCCGATTCGTCGACCAGCGACCGGTTGTCGTTACCCCGAAGCCCAATCGCGCCCGTGGTCGCTTCAGGGCAGAGTTCAAGACCAACTGCATCACCGGGGACGGGAGAAGCCCTGGGTATGAAAACCTTGGTTGAGCTAGTTGGTGCTCATAGGAAATAGAGAAAGAAACGAAAAGGCGGTTCTTTTGTGAATGGACCAAGTGTCACATGGGAGGGTGAGGATATAGGAGTGTATGGAAGTTTTCAAAAAAAAAAAAAAAAGCCGGAGGATAGTTGTGTGGAAAGTGTTCAAGAGAAAAAGAATAAGGAATGAAGAAAAATAAAAATAAAAATATTCAAACGTTTATCCAACATTTCGAGACAAAAACTAAGACGTCAGTCGCAACACGCGCCATTAATTTTCCGACTGATCGTTGAACAAAAGTTCAAGCAGCAAAGAAAAGTAGACCACACAGTTTCAAGGGTGCATATTCCGCTGTAAGGATTAGACTTTCCATCCCGACTTATACATGATGGTACAGAATCTTCAGGCCACTTCTTGTAAATCTTTACTTTTTTTTCCTTCTGTTAATAGGAACTGGGGGAGGCGTAGTAACTGAAGGGGGCTAAATTTGTGCTCGAGTGTACTGCGTGTTATTTCTTCTTTGCAGCTCATCCAGTCGTTGTTTTTCTTGCGTATGTGGGCTTAAACCAACATCAGATGATCTTTCTCCAACAACGCTTGGCCACCTATTTTGTGTTGGTCGAGTCAGTCATATCGCCGAATATAACAAAAGTACTCCACTAGTAGCCCTCCAGGATGACGAAGGAGGGAGGGGAGGAAAATTTTAAAAAGAAAATACGAAAAGAGCAGAGAAAAAAAAAACACGTTTTCTGCGTCCGATCAATGCATACGGAGGTACATGGAAGCGCCTTTTGGAAACCCGTCCGTTCGGCTGTGCATGGAAAAGTTCCTCATCTGATGATTAATCGGCTGGCTGTCCACTAAGGGAAAAAGAAAAAGAAAAAGAAAAGATAAAGAAAGAAAAAGGAAATAAAATTGACCCTTGACGGTGCAGATAGAACGCGTGTCATTCACCTCGCACGTGCTAGCCGAAATGCAAAACGACTACTCTTGTTAAGTTTAATCTGGTGACTGTATTTTATTTTTCTACGTTCTTTTGGGGACGAATCAGTCCTGCCTGCCGACCCCAGAACCCACCCATTCGCTCTGTGTCACGGTTCATCTCCAAAACAGTTCTCAGGCACGTTTTTTTTTTTTTTTTTTTTTTTTTTTTTTTTTTTTTTTTTTTTTTTTTTTTTTTTTTTTCGGAGGCTTCCTTGTGCCTTGAGTGGACGCGTACGTCTCCTAGTACCCACGTGAGTAAGTCCAAGTATAGAATATAACGTGATCTCGTCCGAGAGTGATTATTGATGGAGGGGTTCGCATGCATAGCAAGTTGCCTTTGTGGCGTGACAAAACGGGGACCGGGCAAGAAAGCGCAACTGCACGCAGGGAATATCATCTTTACTTTCTTTCTTTCTTTTAGAAGGGGTAAAACACATCACCACTGATATCTTCATCAAGATCTACCATGTTATTCAGTATCTTTATGGCTAGGAGGATGGAGTAACCACTAGTTATCTTAGTCAACCATCGAGACCGAACTCAAACTCAAACCTTCAGGAGCAGCTAACAGCCTAAATGCACAGGAGATACCCGAGTTGCAACAACAACGTGGTGACCCGATCGAGTAGGCGGTGGGGTCGAAGAGGCGGTAGTAGGCTAGATAGAATACGGGTAACTTTAAAAGTGAAGATCAAGAAAAAAAGTGAAGATCAAAAGTACTCTTCACCGACTCGTTCAAACTTTAACATTTTGGTTTGTTGACGATCTTTTGAGCCTGTAGACTGGGGTCAGACTTCCAGTTAAAACTGTTAAAGTATAAGGTATATTTTATGCCTACCTACCTACTGCGTACCTCGGGTACCTACCTTAGCTACCCAGAACTGGTGGGGATCCAATCCTAGACTTGACTAAATTGGAAGGATTCTAGCCAATTAATTTGCCCATGCGATGGTGAGGGACAAGGCGTCATTGGGAGAGAAGCTTGGGCAGCAGACTTGTAAATCAACCAGCCTCCTGGATAAGTTCGGCCGTCGGGACATGAAATGTTAAGTTTCGGTCACAGAAGCCCTCGCGTAAAGGTTAAGACAAAAATGCTCAGGACTCATATCGAGACTGTATGAGATACGCCTTTCCAACCTCCGAACCTAGAAAGTCAACATCGCGCGCTGCTTACCCAGACGAGCTCTAGTCTATAGCTGACAATGCATTAACCGCGTATCTAAACACCTTAGTAAACCATTAAACGCGTTCAAAGATCAGCTCATTCACAGGCGTAACCACACCATCATCCACTCTCAGCGGACGTTTAAGTACCAACTTAAATTAAACCTCTTCCCCGGCAACCGCTTCATAGCCACCTCTTCTCCTGCCCCCGACTGTCGACTGCATTGCCGCGGGGCTTTCGTACACTTGGGTCCAGTTGACTACTTGTCCGCCCAGCATACCCACGCCCGTCTCGCGGCGACCAAAGACTGGCGCCGGATCGCACCAAAAGTCGCGGCAGTTGGTGGCACAACCGCGCGAGTATGGGTTCTTGCGCCGCTTCTTCTTATTATCGCCGCCAGCTGCCGCACCGCGACCCGTCGCCGTCTCAATGAACGCGTCCACACCGAGCATGCGTCCCCACTGCTTGAGGCAGCCGCCATGCTTGTGCTTATGACTGTGGCTGTGGCCGCTTTCCGCTGCGGCGGGCGCTCCAGTGCTACCACTGGGAGGCACTCCAGTGGTCGGGTCCAGGGGAGCCCCAGTGGACGTGAACGCTGAATTGAGAGCTGCCACACCGCTGCTGCGGTGGTCGATGCCAAACATGTTCTCGTACGTTGTCATTGCGCGGGAGACCTGCAGGAACTGCACAAACATGAGCATGCTTACCCATGTCAGCTGCAAAGTTGCCCAGATGCCGACGATGAGTGTGAATGAATCTGCGTTGATGACTTTGCATAGAGATGGTGCCAGGATGTTGCATTGGTCGGATGCGTTTTTGGAGACGGTTGTCAGGTCTGGCGTGATTGTCAGTAATTTGCTCCTGTTGGCAGCCACAAGCAATGTACAAAGAGACGGTAAATGATGGTATCTTACATTGATACAAGATAAAGTCAAAAGTGATGATAGAGAAAGACATTGTTATCAAGTACAGGAAGAATTGTCGATGATTGTTGTTGCCGATACAGTTGTAAACCCAGGGACAATGGCTGGAGAATTGAGATTTGTCAGCAAAGAGATCTTTCATATCACAAGTGTCTTTGTTGGTATCCTTGCAGCTGATGGACAGGGACTTACTGGTCATGCTTGGCCACACAGCGCTGACACCTCCTGCAGTGCTTGCTTCTCAGAGGTGTCCTGATCATGCACGTAACACAAAAGTTGGCCTCGTCAAACTTCCATAGCCCAATGAGCTCATCGATAACGGCCTTTTGCTCCGCAATGCCGTTCATCTTGGGTACGAATCCTGGGTCATCCATCATACACGAGGTGTAGAAGAATGCCGTCGAAGAGGCAAAGACGAGAAACATGAAGTTGAGGAAGTACATTGTTTGGCCAGGAGCTGAGTGAGACGAATCGTGTTAAAAAATTGCTCTCCAGACTGCACTTGGCAGAGGGTCGGGTTGCTCACCAGCATAAAGTGCTGTGGCCGGCATGAGTGTAAACAGCCAGTTCCAACTTGTCCAAAAGAGGGACGCAGCAAATATACCTGCCAACCAAGGCTAGAGAAGGGGAGAGTGGATGAGGTCAGCGGTAATTCACCTCGATAAGCGCTAAAAAAAAAAAAAAAAAAAAAAAAAAAAAAGAAAAAAAAAAGAAGCAAAAGAGAAGACGGCGATGATGCTGTTTTAGACTTACCGTTCGTTGAAACGACCGCATTTCAGATGGCGCATGTTGCAGTACGTTCTGTGCGACCCATTGAACCGCAAAGACCACGACCGCACCAACGACTATGGCAAAATATATGGGCATCGCCGCCAGGATGTGAAACATCATCCAAACCAGCAGGAAAGGCCACAGGAACAGGAATTTGTTCACGAAGCCTTTCTTGTCCTTGAGGAAGTACGAAGCGCCCGGCCATTTGGGTGTGATGGCGTTGCCATCCTCGTCGTATCCGCACTCACGCAGAGCACGTCGCCACGCCACCGTGGTGTTGAGCTCCTGCGCCGTCAGGGCCGGGGTCTTGCCCGTCGCGGTCTTGGCAAACCGGTCGGCACCGTACTCGACGATCTTTTGCACGCACCCAGGGCTGCCTTTTACGAGGGCCCAGTGCAACGCCGTGAAGCCTTGTTCGTCGCGAGCGTGAACCGATGCGCCCCATCGGAGAAAAACGTCCACGCAGGCAGGAAAGCCCTTGTAGGCGGACCACATGAGGCCCGTGTGGCCGTACGAGTCGGCGACATCAACCGGGATTCCCTGATGCAGAAGCAGCACGAGTAGCAGGACGTTGCCGTTGAATGTGCTAATATGTAGTGTGTTGTAGCCTTGCGCATCAGTAGCGAGCGGGTCGGCGCCGTGCTGGAGAAGAAGGTGTACGGTGTAGTAATGGCAACGTTGAGCTGCCCACTGCAGTGGCGTAGCCACCGAATCGCCGCCTTTCTTGTTTATCGGCGCGCCTTTTTCTATCAGGAACTTGCACATGGCGTATTGGTTGTTGATTGCTGCCCACTAAGTGAGAGGGGATATGGCACAGTCAGCACAAGCAAGACTTGATTACAGGTCAGCCTTGAGGTAAGGGAAGGGAAGCGTACATGCAACGGCGTGATGCCCTCGTCATCGGAGTATGTGGCATCGTACTCGCCCATCTCGAACAACTTCTCCATAGCCGGTATGTCGCCTATTCTCGCGAGCTGCATTATGTCGTTCTCGACCGGCTTGCCTCCTGGTATGCTGCCCATCTCCATTTCGTTGTTGAGCTTGGGCTCTGCGGCGATGGCTTTACTTGGTGGTTGTGCTCCAGGCACTGAGGAGCCGTTTTGTGTCATTTTGTCGTTGGCGCTCGCACGACCGCGGGCGACTTTAGTCTAGTCAACAAAAAAAAAATGATGCTGTCGTTTCTAGTCTCTATGAGTCTTGACGTCGTCTGTCGTCACCGCTAAATGGTACTCGGATGCGTCTCTGTTTTTGTTTCGCGCAAGTAGTCGGACTCGGACTCGGGTCGACTCGGTGGGAAAAAAAGGGGTTCAATCCGCAATTAGGTTCAATAGCTGTCTATGACTTCAAGTCATCCGACGACGCGTTGTCCAAGGAGCGAGCGACGGATTATGTGTCGAGAGTGTGGTTGAAAAAAAAAAATCGCACAAATGCTGACGAGCATGGGAACAACTAGAATTGACGGAATCCAAGGCCAAGCTGCTGCTTAGTTAACATCGCGCCCAGCCCGCGTGGTTCACGTTGGACCTAAAAAAGTCGTTTTATTTGTTGGCAAGCTCGCAAGGCTGACGACGCTTGCGTGAGTTTGCCGGGGGACAAAAGCTCATCCAACTGCTACGCTAGCAAGGGGAACCAGGGTTGCTCTCCATAGAATTCAAGAGAGCTCGTCCCTGATTGGGTAGACATTTCCGATGGACCCTTGGAAGTGGAATTTACTTGGCGTCGTTGCGTGCCACGTCGGAAACCTACTTCTCCAAAATGTCGGGGTTTTTGTGGCTGCGTCCAATTGCCGCATTACCACATTCTCACAAACGTTGGCTGAGTTATCGCGGCTACCAACGAATGACAACACCATCGGTAAACGAGGGTGTTTAGATTCAGCCAGGTCTCGCGTGGTCGCTTGACCCACAGACATAGAAATAGTGCCGGGCCGTCTGTCACAGCATTCCTAAGCGTCGGAAATTCCCGAAAACTGGCCTTTTCTCACGCGAACGGTTCGCCAACGACATCCCACCTGATACCGTCCGCCGAATCGAAACTGCCCACTGCCGCTGCAATGAATTTCCAGGAGCTCCTTAGCCTCCTCCTGGAGCAGGCCCACTCGCCGTCGACTCCGGTCCTCATCTGCGGGATCCTCTTCGTCGTCATCTTCCCAGCCGTCCTGCATCTGATCCTCACCCGGACGACGCAGCACATTGCGCTGCCGACGGTCCTCCTAGCTGGCCCCTCGGGTGCCGGCAAAACGTCGCTTCTGGCTCTCCTCGAGCGCCGCGGCGGCAGCGTCGCCACGCACCCGACGCAGCTCCCGCATAGCGTCGAGCTGTCCGTGGCGAGCCGGTCCGACGACGCCAAGCAGCGCAAGACGAGCTTCCGCGATGACCTCGACGCGCTCGGCGCCGAGGCATCCAACTTCCTCGTCCAAGACACTCCCGGTCACGGCAAGCTTCGAGGCGCGGCGCTGAGGCGCGTCGAGGCCGCGACGGCCGACAAGATCCGCGCCGTCGTCTTCGTGGTGGACGCCGCTGCGCTCTCGGAGCCCGACGCACTCGCCGACGCCGCCGCATTCCTGTACGACGTCCTCATCAGGCTGCAGAGGCGGACGGGCAAGACCACGTCCAGCCGCGCGCCAGACAGCGTGCCTGTGCTCATCGCCGCCAACAAGATGGATCTGTTCACGGCGCTTCCCGCCGTGCTTGTCAAGAGCAACCTCGAGGCCGAGCTGGGGAGGATCCGCTCGACAAGAAGCCGAGGCCTTTTGGACTCTGGCGTCGGCACTGACGATATTGATGCCGGCACTGAGGAGGGTGACGACTGGCTTGGGCAGTACGGGAGTGAAAAGTTCATGTTTGGCCAGATGAGGGAATTTGATATTGAGGTTGATGTATTGGCTGGTAATGTTGAGGGCGATGGACCTGGTGTGGATAAGTGGTGGGAGTGGATTGCGGATCAAATCTGAGTTTTTCGGGTGGTTGAATCGTATCGAGTCGACTTTTCAGCATGTATAACCCCTAACTAAGATTACATCAAACTAATGAAAACCCTAGGGGAAGCAAGAAATTTTCGCAAACATGTGCCGCTGTTCATATTGTATTGTGCTCGTAGATGTTGAGTCTACTATAGACGCCTATCTATCTATGCCTGCCAAGCTCCCAATATGCGCCGATATACCTTCCATGACTTCGTGTTAAATCGTGTCTCGTTGCAAGTTTGTCGCCCTCTAGTGCAATAGATAATAAAGTTTATAAAAAAGAAACATCAGGTATGAGAGAAAGGTAGGGACGGGTAAGAAAAAAAAACATAAAACACACTTCAACTTAAATCAAGTCAAAACACCAGCTGCACCCACATTGGTAAGGTCCCTTAAAACCTCAGAGCTTCCAGCACTCTAAGCCTTCAACTCCTTCATCATCCAGGTCAAAAGGTCAACCTTGGTGACGACAGCCACGGGCTTGGACACCTCGCCGCTCTTCTCAGTGACGATAGCGGCACTGTTCCACTCGAGGAACTTGCTGAGCACGTCGAGGGGAGTGTTCATGGTGATCTCGACAAAGTTGCGCTTCTTGCGGCCCTGCGCGGACATCTTTGCTGCGCCCTCAACATCGCGAGGATCGGTGATAACCTCATCAAGCCGGCCAAAGTCAAACATGACGTCACTGACGGGGCTGTTGGTCTTGACGCGCCCGCGAGAAACGTAGCTCAGCATGTTTCCGAGTGTCACAAGTCCAACGAGTTTGTTGTCGCGCACCACGGGCAACTGGTCAAAGCCCTTGTCGCGCATCGTCTCAATGGCCTCGGAGCACTTGCTGTCGGCAAGCACGGATGTCACAGGCTTGAGGCGCAGCGACCGCACCGTCGCTCCACCGTATGGGTTGCTGGCCCTCCGCGTCCGAGACTTGTGCAGAGCCTGAGCTTGGGCAACCGTCGGGCTTTCCAGTATGTCACCATCCACGCTGCTGTCGGGCGTGGGGGGCAGGAGGTCGTTGGCAGCCAGCCAATCATCGTCGGCAAACTTGGAGAGGTAGCTGCGGATACTGTCTGGGAGGATGACAACCACAACGTCGTCCTCGCCCAGGTTCAGGTCCTTGACAGCCCGAACCATGGCCGCCATTGCGGAGCCCGATGAGCCTCCGACGAGCAAGCCCTCCTCAGCGATCAGACGCCGAGCGTACATGAACGACTCGCGGTCTTCAGTCTTGTACCACTTGTCCACCAATTCGCGGTCCAGAACCTGAGGAATGAAATCGTAGCCGATGCCCTCGACCTTGTACGGCTCGTTCACGCCGTTCTCATTCAAGCTTTCGGGCAAGGCCAGAATACTGCCGATAGGGTCCGCAGCAATGACCTTGACCGTCTTGGAGTGTTTTCTCAGTCCCTTTGCGAGCCCAGAGATAGTACCGCCCGTCCCAGCGCCGGCAACCACGGCGGTGATCTTTCCACCGGTCTGAGCCCAAATCTCCTCTGCGGTTCCGTACTCGTGTGCAAGCGGGTTGTTGGGGTTCGAGTACTGGTCAAGAATGTGGGAGTTGGGGATCTCCTTGAGCAGGCGCTTTGCCACACCGATGTGTGATTCGGGGGCGTCCCAGGCTGCTTGTGTCGGTGTTCGGATGATGGTGGCGCCGAGTGCCTTGAGGACCGAGACCTTTTCGGCCGACATCTTCTCAGGAAGAGTGATGATTGTCTTGTAGCCCTTGACGGCGCCGACAAGGGCCAGGCCGATACCGCTATGGGCAGTTAGCGCCGTGTCGCTGTGGTAGCTGGCTATCAATGTGGACTGGAAGCGGTCCGGACTTACGTATTGCCACTTGTAGGCTCAATCAGTGTATCTCCAGGCTTGATCCTGCCTTCCTTCTCGGCCTCCTCGATCATGCGCAGAGCTATCCTGTCCTTGACGCTGCCACCCGTGTTCATAAGCTCCAACTTGCCATAGACTTGTGCCTTGATCCCCAGCGACTGTGGGATCTTGTTGAGGCGCACCAAGGGCGTATTTCCGATGAGATCGGTGGCCGACTCGGTCACACTTTGCGCGCCCCGCGCGGCCATGGTGTTGGCAGCCATCCTTCAAATTGTGTCGCAGCCGCGATGAAGGACAGTATACGAGTGTTTGTTTGGTTGGATAATTCGATTGCTGGGAGAGAAGGCGATTGTTTGGTATATTTGACAACTCTTGCTTACCGGCTGGCTAGACTGGCTAGCACAGAAGCTCAAGACTGGTGGGCGGCAAAAAATGCAGGGCAAAATACAAATGGAGTAGGGGAAAAAAAATCATGCCATGAACGTTCCAATGGAACCTGAGTACGTAACTGGTACCTCTTTGGTAACTGGCCTTTTCCAGGAGAAATTTGCCCCGCGTCGCGACTAAAGCCGAAGCTAACCTGGCAGCTGCCCCGCATGCCCTCGGCTCATACTGGCAGCTTTGACAGTTGTATCAGTCTGTCAATCACGTGCTTTGATTCCATAATCGGGCTCATTGCTGGGCCATTTTGCGTGTGCCCCTACCTTAAATATTGCTTGTCCATGTACTCTTTGAGAAAATTCCACAACAGAATGCACCTAAACATCCGAGATATGCACGAATTCGATTGCTATGGTTTGTCTTCTGTCGAGAGGAATTTCCTGCCGGAACCGTCGTGATTGATGAATGAATCAATTGCCACATAATCAGATATTTAGGTAGACTGTGCCGTGGCAGCTGCCCGACTCATTTGACTAACCTGAACAGTATGCGATGCGATATCCTAGCGTTTCGGTTGAAGCTGTCTCAACGTTTTCTTTATGCTCGAAAATTTTCGTTTATGAAAGACTAGTATGAATATGCCACAAAATTTTGCTGGTCATGAGGATGATGAAGTTCAAACAATAAGATGGCGAAGACCCTGGTGCTAATCCACGCGACTGCGTTCACTTTAGTTTACGCGAATGGAGGCTGTATCAGTGGCCGCAACAAGGGGTGAGAAGACAGGGGTACCAATGGATGTATATTTCTACATGGCTGCGGTGTAGTTCTCAACACCAGTCTGCAGCGCTTTTCGACAATACGTCAGACTAGCGGCGCCATATTGGTGGGATAATACGGAGCTATTTCCTGTCGTACGAAATAAGAGATAACGAAATACGAAACACGCGTATTTGTTCATGGTGGGGGCCGTAGACCGTAACGGTCTGATCCGCGCTTATGCATTTGTGGCTGTAAGTCGCCAATTACGGCTTGGCCCAATGGTAGCGGATTGAGCGTGATATGGAGATAGAGACGCAACATCGATTCAAGTATAAAAGATGCTCTTGATAATTATTGTACCGATCCCTTAGTCCGGCAATATGATGTTTCCCGAGCCTTTCTCTTGATTAGCCAATAATACTTATTGATTAAAATTGGTTACCATGTCTCAAGACAATCAAGGTAGGGCAACTGCGTCAATGTTTTTGACTCCAATTTCCCTCACCATGCACGCGTTTACCATAGATCCCATGCTGATATAGGTGACTTTAACTACAGCCCCTGGAGGCCTGTTTTTCTACGTGCCCAATACAGGGGCAGCTGCTTTCTTCACGGCAGCATATGCCATGTTGTGCCTTTTGCACACTTGGCAAGCCCAGTATGTCAAACTTTGCACCTCAACTCTCTATTTATTTGGTTCATACCCGTTGCTAACATTTAAGTAACATGTCGATCCAAGGCGGTATAGGAGCTGGGCCTTTACGGGCTGGCTAGTGTTTTCGGCCTTGCTGTTCACCTCTGGATTTGCAGTGCGAATTTTCTGTTCTTTCAACTATAGGCATGCCAATGCTTTTATCGCCTCGCAGTTCATTATCTATACCACCGCGTGAGTATTCCCTTGCCTTCTTTGAAAGAATCTCTGACGTGTTTGCGGACAAGGGCCAAGGCCAAGCTGAATAATTATTACCCAAAATCAAAAGTCCAATTCTCGAACTCGCAAACTTCCACCTACTCGGCCGCATCCTCTACTTTATTCCATACCTTTCACCAATTCACCCGGGCCGTGTACTCTCAACATTTCTCTTCTGCTCATGCATAGTTGAGATCCTCAACGCACTCGGAGTTATGCAGAGCATAGTTGGCACTGTGATTGAAAACTCAAGGACACCTGAAAAGGCAGCCGACTACGTTGCGCAGGGCCACGCGCTGATGAAGGCCTCCTTGATTTTGCAACTTTCATTTGCGGTCATCTTTGTCTGCCTGGCTGGATCTGTCCATCAGCGTTGCCTGAAGCGTGGGATCCGCAACCGCAAAGTCACGATCCCTCTCGCCACGCTATATACCAGCATGGGTTTCATCACGGCGAGGACCGTATTCCGAACCGTTGAACACTTTGCATTCGAGGATCTCACCGGCAGCGTTTCAGAGGCCGGGTGGCTGGCTCACTATCCTCCGCCGGTCGTTTTATACGAGTGGTATTTTTACGTCTTCGAGGCGACATTTATGTTCTTGGCCATCGCTGTCTTCAACCTCTTCCATCCGGGTCAGTTCCTGCCGTCAAACAACAAGATCTACCTGGCCCAAGATGGACAGACTGAGATTGAGGGGCCTGGTTGGAGTGACAGACGGCAGTTTCTCATGACGCTGTGTGACCCTTTCAACCTTGCGGGGTGTTTTGATCGCAAGGCCGGGGTCGGTGGTAGCAACTTTTGGGAAGATAACGGATTCGCTTTCCCGGCTGATGCAAACAAGAACCTTGGCTCGCAGGTCTAAGTTGTTTGCCATGAATTTCCAGATGCTTGTAGGAAAGTATGGCGATTCCAGAACTGAGAACACCGCACGATAGTCTTACTCCCCTTTGGTTTTGTTTTTTTTCTTTGTTAATTGTGACCATGGAACTTGCAGCTGAAAACAAAGACCGAAAGAACACTAGGATTATGTTGGAGCTTTTGCTTTGTTGTATGCATGGTCTATTTGTCTCACAGATGCACCCCTTTTGTTCCAGCAGGCTAGCGAATCCGATTGTATTTAAGAAGTGATAAACACACACATGTCCTATGATTTTATAGACGCAGAGGTTTGAGTGATTCTATACAATATTAGCCCAAAGAACAACAAGATTTTATTTGGTGACGGTCTGTTGTACTCACACGCATCTCACGGATATCGCAACACTTCGCCAACCCCAGCCATGCGTAGCCATACTCGACTCCCCACGAACCTTTCATGCGAGATCATTGCGGCCCTTCAAGCTGAATGTCGCCCAAGAATTGGTCAATCACGGTGTCACGAAATCTTGGCCGCGTCGGTTGGGCTTCCCAATCACCAAAGCCCGCTTTCACTAGGCCGCGTCGGTGCTCTGCTTCAATGGCCGACGCTCAAGGAAGAGTTCTCCTCCATCTCTCGAGCCGTCGTAGGCGACCACGCTGGTGTGATTGACACTCTGACTCCAGAATTCCACGTCGTGCTTACGCTCCTCCTTCCTGGTTTGGCTGTCAAATCTGGCATGGTTCTGCCAACCTTGCAACAACTCTTTGAAAAGGCTGTTCAAGTCAACACTTGCAAGAGCAGCATCGACGGAAATGCTGGCCACCACATAGAGGCTACGACGCTGCATCTATATGGGCTGGATGTCTCCCTGGAAAGGGCTAAAGAGCCAACCGAAAACGCAGATGTGAACGCCGTTTACGCGCGATCCATTCTGAGGCTACTGCTGCGGATAAGACGCAAGAATGACTACAAGCACATGGCTCACTGGGTCCGGGATGCAGACTTGTTCACACAGGTATGGGTATTCTTTTGTACGCTGGCGTTCATGCAGTTTGAGGATCTGCAGACTGCCTATGAGCGGTTGAGTCTAGGGGAGAAAGCGCGGCTCAAGATTGCCGGCCTTTTGAGGAAAGATTCTTAGCAAAAAATGGCTCAGCAAAGACTCCTTGATAGTTGAGTGGGTACGTGAATGAAAACTTTTTACGGGAACCTAGATGAAGTCATGTTTTACTCTAGTTCATGCAGTGTTTTAATGGGACGAAAAACTATCATCCCACAAGAGCTTAGATTTACCGGGCAATTGTTCACAAATGACTCGGACAAGGAGGACTGATGAGATGCAGACCAAAAGTTCGAAGCTTCCAGGCGAACCTCCAGCGTTAGATCTCTGGCCTCTGCTGAATATCATTATCCCTGTCATGACTCTATGGCTTCAAGGTTTTGAGAGACTGATGAGGGCCCGCGCTGTATTGAGCGCATATTACGCTCTATTATGTATTACTTGCAAATATTAAAGAGAGAGACCGACTGCAGGCGGCTAAACCCCAGGATTCTATTTACAACCTACCAACGTTGGCCGCAATCAAGGAGATTATGTGCCAAAGTACTCTTGTCTCTTGTCTTACTATTGTGTAATACGCTATAAGGTTGCATACTAAAAGAAAACAATCTAGAATCGTTGATATTACCGGGAAAAAAAGGCCAAAAATGAGGCGACCATCTTGGGATGGGTGAGATGTTATTCTCGACAACGACAGGATTCGAACCTGTGCGACCGAAGTCATATGATTACTAATCATCATCTTGTGATGGGTTCGAGTCATACCCTTTAACCACTCAGGCACGTTGCCTCTTGGATTGTTGAGTAACGTGACCAATGGTACGCCCTATCCGCCTGGTTTCTCCTCGGCAGTTCCATGGTACCGTTGTTAGTATTAAGCCCAGCTAGGTACCGGGCAGGTAGGTAAGGCAGTCTTCTATATTGCATCCAAAAACGTTAGAAAAAAAGCACTTTTTGGCCGTACTACCAAAGTGATTCGATTAGTCTCCACAAGCGCTCGCCTGGCTTCCCAACGTCAGTTGTCGAAAGAAACTTTGAGACGAACTCTGTGAATAAAAGTGAGCTTACCGATGTCGATAACCGAGGCGCGATCGATGCTTCTAGGTCTAGTGCCGGGTCGAATAACTATCCCACATGCCGAGTTTAAGTTCATGGATGGATAGGTGTTGCAACGTTGATTGGAACACTCGGTGACCTACAGGCGATGGAGATGGGCAAGGATGTGTAGTAAAAATGATGCTTTTTTCTAGAACTGCGTTTGCAGACAACTTTCTCCCTTGAACTTCCTTAAATAGAATAGACGCCTGATGACAGGCCAATTACGAAGCATTGACTTGGTGATTGACAGAGCATTTACGCCTCAAGACATTGACTCATCTATCCAGACCACCGTTTCCTCGGTTGTATTTATTTCCTCTCTAGTAGATGAGCAATTCTACCTAATTAGGTACTTCCTTGGTGTGTAGCATTATGTACAGAAAACCTAAATGGATAAGGCGGACCTCGTAGCTATACGTCGAAAAATTCTCCGCTAGGCGATGTGACTTTCTTGGCAATTCAGTTTCGGCGAGACCGTTGCGCGCGTATTTTTGTACTAACCAGACATAGAACATCGCAGAGATCAATCAACATTGGCACGTGCAGTCTCCGCGCTAAATACATACCAGGTACCTTACCTAGTACTTATCCGTACCTAGGTAGGGTAGCTTGGGTAGGTACCTAGTAGACACTATAGATCGCCTTCTTCTCTCTGGATCCCAAGATGGGTTAGGTGAGGTGCCTACAGGGCCACAGTCATACACACACAGTACCGACTTAAGTGGGTTCTCAGGTTCGCGACCTGGACCTGATTTGGTTCCACTGCAGCGCGCACCGACCGCACAGCAAAGATGGATACCAACGGGGATTTAAAGTACCAGGGGTTACAATCTTAGGTCAGGTGATCCGGAATCATTATCGGCCGCCGAACCCCGCAGTCGCCGTCAGTAAGCTACCCTCCATGGCAAGTCTGGCCATCCTGGGTACACCTACCTTCTCTAGCTTGGCTCAGCTGCAATCAAGTCGGCTGCTAGCTCTAGTCTACCTTGGGTCTAGTGCTAGGTCTAGTACCTGAATTAAAGTACCCAAGGTACCTAATCTACCTACCACTAGCATCTTAGCTGGACTTTTCGGCTTCCATTGCACCTTTTTTTTTCGTGGAGCGATTTACTTGTCAAGAAGTGAGGTCACGTCACAACGCTTCAACAAGCAACCTTCTGTGACCGCGAAAGCGACTGTGCACAGTCCACTCACTGCTCGGCAAGGGTCCCTTTGATATCACGAATCGCCTGATCCTAGCATGGCAGTGGCTTCCCGAACCTACATCACGTCAAAACGAAGTCCGAGTCAAGCTGGCGCACCTTGCGGCTTCTTTCTCCCCCCCGAAATTTTATTTCAAATCATTGGGTCTCACCTCTTGCCTTTCTCGCAACATTTGGTCGGGCTTTGAAAAGCATCACGGCGATTGATAATCACTCCATAGGCTTGTTTGGTCGTCAGACTGGTGCTTTATGAGTGCAGTTTGCTGGGTTTGCTGCTGTTCCAACGGCGGGCGCATTCCGCGAGGCCCCGCTTCGGCTTGATCCTCCGGCACATTTCACAAGGAGTCACACACTTTCAGAAAGCGGCGCACACACACGGATTTCGCATCTCGGAAGCTGGCCAACAACGCGCGCAGTTACTTTCGTTTGGCTCCTCGATACGCGCGTCATTTTTCTCGGCGTTTGTCTTGGCGCAGTTCCGGTGATTGTTCCCGGCCCCTCGGCCTTTGATAATCATGACTGAAGCCATGCCCCAGTCCGGGCCAGATGCCGGATCAGCCCCCGGCGCCCACCCTGGTGGTGTTCGCAAGAAGTTTGCAACACCGCCAGCGAAGCTTGCTTGCCTTGCCTGGTAAGTTAGACTTTTTTGAGATGATGCTAACAAAGCGAATCGATCTTCTAATCGATATCGGTCCTCCCCTGTTCCCGCGTCGGTATGCTTGTTATAGGATCCCGCATCTTGTCCTTCGTCTGCTCAATCTCACACTCTTCTCCTTCTTTCATTCCCCAGTCGTGACTGATATCCCTTTAGCAGAGCCTCGCGAACTAGATGCAATGGTGGCCGCCCTTGCGCCAGTGTACGTCAGCACTTGCCATTGGATGCTTCAATCAAGCGCTGTTGATTCATGGACTGACGGACTGATGGGCGCATAGTGTCAGTCCAAAGGGCGAGAATGTGTTTACATGCCCAGCAAGCGTGGCGGCGCCCGTGTGCGCAAGAAGCCAAAGCAGAATTCCGAGTCCGCAGTGCAACAGCAGTGTCTTCCGGAGGTACCCGAAATACAGCAGGAGCGTAAGTCGGCCCCAATCGAGGCTACATTTGTTGTCTTGTGCATCGTGATCGACTGATAAGATTCGTGCGGTATAGCAATCTCGATCGAGCGCTACATTGATCCAGGCGCCGGACTGAAGCAGCTTGGCGACTATTACCCAGACAGTGATTTGATCTTCGACAGCCTGTTTATGAATGATGTCTCAAGCTACATGCCAAATGATAGCAGTCTGAACCCGTCTCCACAGCCTGCAGTGCCTCCTGTGCCTCAAGTGCCCATGGTTCGCACGTACAAGGACAACGTATCGATGTAAGTTCTAGATGATGCCTTCATGCTGGACTCGATGGCAAGTAAGACATGACTATTGACCACAATGCCAGACTGAACGCTTATTATGTTTATATACATCCTTACTTTCCCATTCTCCCCCCACCAACCACAACCCCTTTGGACAATCCTGTGGCGCGGTTTCAAAACCAGCCATCAGACTTTGAAGGCGATTTCGAACCGACATCCGCCATAGCGCTTGCCATATCCGCCGTGCTAGCTCTCATACCATGCGCCAATGATATTAATCACGCTACGCCGGAATCGCTGCGCTTCCGTCGAACGTATGCGCAACTCATGGCGCAAAGCGCTATTGAACATATCGAGGAGGAGGATGAGATTCCAGAATCATCCACGATACCCCAGGAGGCCTTATCCTACGAAGCCCCGCCTTCTCCGCCGAGCCGATCGCTGTTTCATCCTGATTTACCCCAGGAATTAGAAAACATCGTTGCGCTGGATATATTGAGTGTCTACGAGTATGGGCAACGAGGAAACTTGAGGAAGATGCAGAGTCGCGCAGGCCAGGCCTTCTTCGACGCGATGGCTCTCAACCTTCACAATTGCACTGAAGAGGACCGCTTTTCAGAAGCTCGGAGGAGGGTGTGGTGGATGACGGTGTGTTATAACAGCCTCGAGGTTTCCCTTACTTTTGTCTGTTCCTGGACTGACCCAGCCCTTCATAGTATATATGTATCTGCCAAGGTTCGATCGTCAGCAACACGGTATGTTCTGACCATCTTGCTGGCTCGTTCAAGCCACTCCATCCCTGCTTTCTAGCTAGGTTTGCTCCTATCTACCGCTTCACTGCAGCCAAGCTGCCCCCTTTTTTGCATCTGTTTTGCTCGTTGTAGAACAACAAAGCCTGCCGTGGCGAAGGAACACAACTAATGATGATCTTTAGAAGCCAACTTTTGCACCATTCGCATCGAGCTTCACGGCAAAATTCCCAGTCATCTTATCGGATCCCGAGGTATGCTTAGTGACCATTTCCCCATATTGACTCGGCTGACGCCGTAACAAATGTTCGCTCAGGCTTTCCCTAGTTTTGTGCAAGCTCAACAAGCCATCCTATCTGCCACGCAATTTGTGATAGATCTCAACAAGACGCTCAAGGATGGCGGAGATATGTCTAGAATATACCAGCGGATGCAGGAGCTGGAAACAACACTTGAGCCCTTGATCCTACAATCAGAAGCTTTCGCGACGCGGCCAATGACTACAACGACAGTCAATACCTCAGAGGAGCTGATCGGTCACACCCTAAGATGCATGGCACGCATTAAGCTCAACAGCGCCAGGATCAAAGTTCATCGTTATTGTGCCTTTTTCGATCTTCCTGTCTTTACTGGAAAACACTGTGATCTCAAATCCAAGAACGGCAACGATGCCAACCAGGAACCTCGTCGATGGCATACATGTTCATGCAGTCCCTGGGCTCCCACGCCTTCAACGACATCGGTCACATCTCCAGCCGATAGTGCTAGTCAGGCCAACATGTCACCAGCCGCTAGCTCGATGCAGGGGTCAATGCCATCCCCAAGATCCGAGGTCGGTGTCAGCACACCGGGTTCTGTCATGACTACGTGCCCTTTCAGCAGCCACGAATCCGCAAAGATCTGTCTCCGGTCTGCCCTAAACATCGCCGCCGATTTTGACAGGATGCCGTACCCGAACCCGTCCGCATTACCTCCGTTCCCTAGCAACCATGGCGCGGCGCCTGGGGCTGTGGGCAATGGAAACGCGAGTGACAGCCCCGTCTTCTACCTATCTCCGACGTCGACCATCGTCGCGCCCCGGACCATGCCATCGTTTGCCTGCTGCGCCATGCAGTGCGCCTATTCTTTGCTCATGGTGCATGAGAAGACCAAGGCGCTGTACCCATACTCATATCCGGGCCCAGCCAATATCGAGTCCATCAACGCAGATGGGGCTAATGGTGGGCCACTAGTCGGTAACCTGCTCATCAGGCTGCAACAAGGTTTGATGAGCATTCTTGGCACATTGGAGAACTATGGGACCGCCTTTGAGGCGCTGGGCGGCATGCGAGGTAAGGCTTGGAAATTAACATCCAAGTCAATAAGACTTTCAAAATATGAAAATTATCATTGCTGACATTTGCTTCAATCCTTACAGATCAAATACGGAATGCTATCGAGCCGACTATGGCATTACAGTTTTGAAAGCAGACAGAGCTGGTAGAGACAGCAAATGGCCTGCGGGTTTCACAGTCATGGGGGTCTTGGCTTGCAAAATAGCCTTTGATGTTTGGTTTCGGGGTCCGAAGAGGACAGGTTAGTTAGTGTACAAAGCTGGGCGAAAATAAGGAGTTGGTGAGGCAAGAGAAAAAAGAGATATATCTGGGGGTTTCCGATAATGTTTGTTTGATCTTCGTCCCTTTTTTTATTATTTTAGTTTGTTTTTCTTTCTGGGGGGACTATTTTGATGTGACGATAGTTTTATATTTCTCAGCTCAATTGGTTGCGCAAACTATCCTTTACTCTGCGCGTATAGCTTCAAAAGACCGGACCAACTAGATGGACGCTGCATCATCCTAAAAGTTCGTTCACAGTCATCCATGCTATTACATTCCTCCCACTTTTAGGTTGGGAGTTGGGAGAAGGATGAAAGAGCCGTCTATGTGTGCATGAGATTGGGCGGGCGGTACTTTAAGGGTTCTAAAACGAGCCGAACAGTCTGTTCGGCTGATGTCGAGACTTTTCCGCGGATCCTTTTGTGAAAAACAAGGAAAACAAGTCGGGAAAAAAAATTCTAGGGATGATTATTGACGGCGGTAACCGAGCGCTTGGCTTTGGAGCTTGCGCGGAGCCCCAAACCAACCACCCCCGCGGGTCCCTGCACTGGCGCTTTCCAACAACCATCCCATCAGCGTGCGGATCCCCAGCGCCTTATGAGCTCCTCCCGCTTCCCGCACCCATCCCTACCCAGCTGGTCTGGTCGTGGCTTCCCGGCGCCGCCCTCGCGAGCCCTGATCTCGGCCTCGACGTCCGCCAGACGGCCGCGCACCTTGCCGACCTCCTGCTGCAGCATCCAGATGAAGCTCTCCGTCTCGGGGTCCGTGAGCGCGACGACAGAGCCGTCTGCCCCCGCCGTCGGTGCTGCGGCCGTTTCGGCAAGGACGCTGTCGCGCAGGCTGGCGACGGCGGTAGCGGCGTCGACCATGTGCGCCGCGACGGAGCCCTCGAACGACGCCTGAACGTTGCGCGCCATGTCGGCGGCCTTGGCGGAGCGGTCGTGCAGCGCCGCGGACAGGGCTGCGGCGTCCCTGCTCGGATCGTCCGGGAGGGTGAGGGCGAGGGTGCGGAGGAGCGTCGGGAGTGAGGGTTCTTGGTCTTGCTGATCCGCGCCGTTGCTGTTCATGATGTTTGCTGTTGTGTTGGCGCGGCGGGGCCGGATGGGTGACGCAGCGGCTGGTAGGCTTGCCGTACGGCCGTGGGCTTTTGATGGTGTGGCGGTGGGGAGTTGGCTGGATAGTTCGGTTTTGGCGGCGCCGAGGAGGGTCGCCGTGGCTGACTCATGTGCCTTGTAGTCCTCGACGCGAGATGAGAGAGCCGTCATGTTGTGGAGGAGGTAGTTGAGGCAAGCGTCAACCTGGTATAATTTGTTAGCAAATGCGAAAGTTATAGGCAGGTATGTAAGAAATTAGGGGAGAGGAAAAACATATTTTCTTACGTAGTCAAGCGCCTCCACAGACCGGGTGAGGTTCGAGGCGGAGCGCCCCGCCAAAGACTGGACTGCTGGTTCGAGAAACTGCTGCTCGACAGACATCTGTGCCACGGGGAGAATCTCGGTATATAGCTCCTCCAGCTCGGCTTGCATCTCCTCGATTTCCTCTTTTGGAACATCGCGCCTTCGCTGAGAGTCTGCACCAATCCTCAGCTTTCCATCCTCCTTTTCCAGCGCCTCCAGATATAGCCTGTCAAGCTTGGTACGCAACGTCTCGACGGTGTACTTGATCAGTCGCGCACACATCTCCCTCGCCTTGACAACCCCCTCCTGCTCCTCCGGGTCGTCAGCCTCGAGCTCCCATCCAAGCTTCTGCAGACTCGCCAGCAGCTTGTCGTCCGATTTCAACAGCCCATCGATGGTCTGCTGCAAACCTCCTCCGTGCCCGCGGCTCCGCCTACCCTCGAACTCGACAACCCGCCCACTCAGCGTCTGCGCAAGACCCTCTGCCTCGGCCGCCAGCCGTCTCCTCTCCGCAGCGGCGTGTCGCGCCCTAGCGGCGGCCGCCTTTGCCCTAGCGTCAGCGGCGCGGGCGTCCTGCGCAAAAAGCCGCTCCAGCGCGTCGTGCTGCTGCCTCAGCGCCTCGGTCTGCCTGTTCACGGCGGCGGTGGCGCGGTTGAGCTCATCGATGGCGGTCCTCAGGTCCGCGTCGCGCGCACTCACGGTGACGACGCCATGTCCCTGCTGGTGCTGCTGCTGCTGTGGGGCCGACGATGACAACGATGACGACGACTGGCGTCCCTCGTGTTCAAGCTCCGACGCCAGCCTGTCCGCGACGCCGGATTTGACGAGCGTGGCGTACTGATCCAGCTCGTCGCGAGCGAGCAGGGTTTCGGGGCTCATGAGG
Source organism: Pyricularia grisea (assembly GCF_004355905.1). Classification (NCBI taxonomy): domain Eukaryota; kingdom Fungi; phylum Ascomycota; class Sordariomycetes; order Magnaporthales; family Pyriculariaceae; genus Pyricularia; species Pyricularia grisea. The sequence goes on along the minus strand of NW_022156716.1, from coordinate 8,147,785 downwards.
TGGCGGCGCACCCATTCCGATGCCTCTGGGCCTTGGGAGAAGGCGGATCTTAGGGCATCGGCGTCCGGTTGGAAGCCATATGTGCGGAGGGTTCTGGCCAGATCTTCGTATGACATTTTTTGTTGCACTTTTTTTTGTGTATAGGGGATGCCAAGATTAGAGTGGATTACTTGGCAATTGCTTTTTTGCTATTTATTTTAACATTTTCATTGTTGTTTTTTTCCCGACGTCTTTGGGTTGTTATTGTGTTATTGAGCATCGGTCGTGTCCAGCGTCGAGTTGTTTACTGTATGAAAAACAAAGTGGAGGGTGAGGCTTATGTAATGCACCAGCTATGGTCGAGATCCACCACTCTGATGGATTATGTATCACGTGATGTCTGTGTTTACCATCTCGTTTGTTTGGAAGGAGCAAGCCAGGGAAGACAGAGATTTTTGCCAGCATCCAAGAACAAGATCCTTTTCGGTGTCCTTGATCTTGGGAGAACATTCTATACTCAATCAATCTTTAATATTGTAGCAGCCTGTTTCTCGCTTGCATTGGGCGATCGTGATTTCTCCGGGCTGTCGCTGTGTTTGCGGCATGTACAGATGTACCAGTAAACGGCCCCTACCCGCCTCATTTGCCGGCTCATCAATTTTCCAAAGGCGGAAGCAGACAGCCATCGACAGGCAAACACGGAACAAGATACCTTCAGTCTACCTATTCACACCAAGTCATGAGGTATCTTGCCACAGACACGTCATGAACGCTCGTATCCGGCCGTCAGCTTCCTGTACAGTACAGGTTAAATGTTGACCAGCACACGATGAGGCTTTCGAATGATCGACCTTGACAATCCCGATCCACCTGGTGAGGTTCACAATCAATCAATGGAGTGGCACAAGCTGACATGACAAGCCTGGCTGGTCTTGTTACACTGGGTTTTTTTTGGTTTTTTTTCCTTCTCCTCCTTCCCCCTCACGACGTATATGCCTGCCCCCCAAGCCCCTGTCGACCTCAGCTGGAGCGCAAGCGAATTTCATTAGGCTTTACTATCTCAACCAGCTGTTGAGCGCTCGCAAAATCGAGGGAGAAATTGTCACCCGCCATGATAGCTCATTTACTTCTAGGAAGAGAAGAGCTCTCATGAATCGCATTTGGCAACAGCTACCAATCATATGCCGTACCATATTGTCTGCTATTTCGTCCATCTCAACCTCTGAGCTCTTATGTGAGCTCCCGTTTCCCAATTCACCAAGTCCTCGGCTTTCCTAACCGAAGCCACACCTACTCAACGGCATGCAGATCCAATGTCTGATCCAAAAAAAAAAAAACCCTGCACAGATCTACCGTTATTTTAGGATCAGTCAGATCCTTGCTTCCCCTTATTATTGGCAATATTGAGTTTCTAATATCAACGCATTCGTTGACTGAATTTACGAACGCCTGCTTATTACTGACGGCAAGGCCTCGACCATCTTCGACCAGCAAATCTGACATGCCAAAGAGCTAATTGGAATTTGTGCAACTACATCAAGTTGAATCAAAGGAATAAGAACGCAGGCCCCAACACCCGCGTGCAACGGCTCAACCGATGCCGCATGCCCACAGCTCTGGTATCGTTTCCAGATTTCCTCGAGTCCGTGCAGGGCCGTTAGCATTGGAGTTTATGTCTAATCCGCCGCACACTCGTCCCGAAGTGCCTCTTCAACGTTCGCACGCCCAAAATGACATAGTGAAAAAGGAGGTGAGGATTGTTTAGCACCGGCCATGAGCTCTACATGTCGCAGACTGCTCCTTGTCTCGGCGCGGCTAGCCGCAGGCCGCTAATTCTCTATTCTCGGCAGTCCAGCCCCGCTTGTCACGCCTTCTCTATTGCAGCTGCACTGAAAGCTACTTATACATCAGCAAACAGGTACGCGAAGCTTACGGGAGTGGTCGGCGACGGTGTGACTTTCGTGACAGCACCTCGATGTTCAGAGCTAGCAGTGACTGTCGAACCTGATAAGTTCCACCGCCCAAGTTGCAATTGACGAAAAGAGAACTCAAGCGACGATGACAACCGTGTTTGCCGTCGGCGAGTCTGTGCACCCTTACTTCCTGGCTTTCTATAGCGGTCTCCTTTCATCATTCTCTTTGTACTCCCAACCTATTCGACTTATCGTCTCGCTTCCCATTACCCTGATTAATGGGCTGAACTTATTCGTCGCCGACTTGTTGGATGTTGCCAGGACGAACAGTCGTCGTCTGATTGGCTTCATCCCAAGTCACATCCATCATGCATGTCGGCTATCCTGCTAGGCGGACATTCTCGCCAGCTTAACTACATGTGGCCTCGCTTGCGAAGGCTGGCTTGTTGAACTCGAGCCGGAGCACTGGCCAGCATATCGCCATACCGCTTCAGCACGCCTCGGGCCTTGAAGCGGACTGGGTCGGGCAACTATTCGCCGGAACCCGGTTGACGGAACAAACGCAGAGCTTGGCATATGGATTGCTGCTGGAGAGTATCTGGACCGTTGGAAACAGATATGTCATTGGCGCATACTCAATTGAGCTTGGGCCAAGGGGTCAAGATGCATTGCGCAACATCAGCGGGGTTGATGTTGCAGCTGAATCCTTGCTACAAGTTCCTTGGCGCCATTTTTAGGTCAGATTCAATCTGCCTATGATTGCTTTCCGTTGACTATCCCTATGGGCAAACATGACACAAACAACACGGCCGATAGTGACAAGAGACAGGTCTCATTACCTGTCACTTACAATATCCTGCCCCCAATCACTTGACATACTGATTGAGCAAACTATCTCGATGCATTTATTCGATTGTCTCCAAGCCACTTGCATTGGCTAGATTGGCATATGAGAGCGTTGGAGGGCGTTTTTCTTCCTCTGGCAGCACAAACCCAGCTGTCCCTGGAACAGGGGAACACAACAGGGGCAGCACTTGGGAGGAGTTTTCTTTTGTCGAAATTTTGGGCGAGCCGTTGCTCTATCATGTCCGTGTTCTTATATTTGTGCATCGTGCCATCAGTTACCGGTTTGACCTCCCACCGCTTGTTGAACCGTGATGCCGGACTGTTGAACCAAGTACATCTGGCTCCTTTCCAATGTTGCCATCCTCATTATTTGGTCCTTTCATCCCTTTCTTATCGGGCATCACTGGTCACTGGCTCTTTGTAATTCGTTATGTATCCTGATACAGGTAGAGAGTGTCTCACATCAGTGAGCGAGCAACCACAGACGTCTCCGGGGGCCCAGCAAGCGGCCTCGCTCTATCACGACACGCCCATCTGGTTACGGTAGAACTAGCCAGCAGTCAGAAGTCTGTATGTAGTCTTTTTGATCATCGTCTTTCTTTTCTTCTTTGTGTCGTTTCCGCGGACGGAAAGTGTAAATCCATGAATGCAAACCCATGGTCAAAGCGGAATGTCCAAATCCTCGAGTCAACATTCTTGACCGTTGGTGTATGACGGCAACCGGCTCATCGCTATTGGCGCGCAATGCTTTGCGCCTACATGCAGTCTGCAAATACATGGAGCCGCTTCCCGATGAAAGCATCAAAAAAGCCTAACAGCTTCGTCATGATCAGCTCTCTGTTTGTGTTTGCCTGTCTTGGCTTCCTTGGTCGAATCACCAAGGACTGAAGCTCAACATTACCCGCTCCCTCAAGTGGGGCTCGGCGGCGACGGCACGGGGCGAAGACCGGACAACAACAGTACGGGACACGGCTCCGTGCTGCTTTACCTCTTGTAGTGAATGATGGCCTGATGAGAGGACTTTCCATAGTTACCTTGACCTCAGCCTACACTCACATTACCTTCAAGGACATGGTTGACGACGGAAAACAGATATCTCCGATGCCTAACAACATGCCTCGTCTGCCCTCTTCTTCACCAACACGCCGTCCAGCCCGCATAACCTTAACATTTCTTCCTCCATCTGGGTTTCCTACTTATAAACATACATTTATCCACTTCCACGTGAGGATTCCTTCTCAATAACAAACAGACCTCTGAACTTTCCCCGTCATGCTCGTCATGCCCTTCTGATTCCCCACTTACACCCAAACGATCCATCTCTGGGGGCCAAATCTTGCCTTACTCTGAGGCCCGCGTTTGCTCAACGCGTTGCCTTTCCTCACGTAACTCGTAATTGTTATCTTGCATCTCGAGATTCTTTTGCCACTCTTTGACTCTTCTTCTTCTTCTTCTTCAAACCTCATGTAGAGAAAAACAATCTTTTCATCAAAAATAACAACAACCACATGCACTTTCATCTTCAGACATCGCGGACCTATAAAAGTACATATTTAGACTTCACTGAGATTGACAAGATAAAGAATCACCGCCGCGTCGCCCAACTGAAGTCGCTTGATTGAGGCCGGCGGCGAGCAACACCGCGACCGACGTCGCGAGAATGGGTAATGCCGACGCCGCCTGCGATGACAAGTCGGCTGCCTCGGGCATCATGGCTCGCCTCTTCCCGGCTGAGCTTCGCGCGCAGTACTGGGATGGGGCTCTGGCCATATTCCTGCTGTTCATGATGCAGATTATCATCTACGCCCTCAGCTTTGTCTCACTCTTCCTTCAAGGATTCTCCGCTGCCATCATGGGAATGATGCTCTTGGCCGTCACCATTGGACTGGTGGACTGGGCGGTGCGTCGTTTTGGTGGCTCTGAGGCAGTTGACGTGTTTTACCATAAATATCTTAAAGGCCCGGTTAGTTCTTCTTACGCCCTTGAGATGCGGTTGTCTTAACTTGCTAGCTTTTAATGCTGACAGAACTCTCGCGCAGACTGACTTGCTCAACAAGCATATGTCTGTTGGTTTCACTGTGCCTTTTGTTCAGATCTTCCGAAACAAGCCGGCTAGTGCTCTAGAGATTGGCTTGATCACTGCTATGTTTGGTAAGTTGTGCCTGTCCCATCAATGGTTGCACTGCAAGGTCTCTTCCCGATCGAGCTGCCGCTAATGTTGGTCGTTCGATCATAGTTCTTATGGGCGTACTCTCTCCTGTCATGGTGTACTACTTGTCCTACGCCATTCACACATGCTCGATCCGCTTTGGCTTTGGAAGAAATAAGAGCAAGAAAACTACCAACTCTGTTGGTCAGCGCCCTACAGCCCTACTTCGACTTAGAAACATGCAGAACGACAACACATCAGTCTCGGCATCTTTGCTGCTGCCTTCTTCGGTAGAGCCAGTGCAGCAAATCCCAATGAAACGGTTTTCTGACCAGTCCACGCTGATGAGAAGCTCGACACTCACCGTGGCTGGCAACAGTTCCGGGATCCAAAGCCAGTCGAACTTGCTCACCGGTAAGGCAAAGACAGTGCAAGAGCTCAACCCATGCAGTCGTGAGGCAAAGCCCTGGAAGGTCCTGGCCTGGATCCTGCACAACATATGCCTCGTCATCTGCATCCTCTCGATCCCCATCTCAATCGGGATGGCCGCCAGCACCGGAATAACAGTCTTTGCTGATACGTCCGTCCTCCTTGGGATCTGGATGACGACACTGACCCTGCAAGCCACAGCGCGGAAGTCGGCGTGGCTCAAGACCATGCCGCGGCGCCGCACTGCGGTCATCGTCGGCCTCAACCCGGTCCTCATCACCGCGGGGGTCATGATCGCCTACGTCCAGGCCAAACACGCAATCCTTGGATCTGACGTGCTCGCCGTACTCAACACCTTCCAGTCCGGCGTGACGTTTGCGGGCTTCCTCATGGACAGGACGGTGCACGACGCCGTCTTCTCGCACATGACGGCAAACGTTCCCTTCAGCGTCCTCGCCTCGTCCCGCAGCCGCACGAGCGTCGCCGGCGACGGCTCAGCCCCGTGCATGGGTGCTGGAGACATTGCCATGACGATCCTGGAGTCGGGCCTGGTGGCCTGGGGCCTCAAGCTGTTCGAGTACCGCCGCGCCCTCGTCTCACATGCCGGATTGGTGGTCTTGGTGACTTCCACCATAGCTGCGGCCTTGACCGTCGTGTCGAGCCCGCTGCTGGCTCACGCTGCGGGGCTGGCCAAGGCGCAGAGCATCGCGTTTGCGGTTCGTAGCGTCACGCTCGCACTGGGCACGCCCGTCATGGTCAAGCTCGGCGGCGATGTCGGCGTCAACGCGGCCATGGTGGTGTTCAATGGCATCGTCTTTCAGATGGCCATGGGTCTTGGTCTTGTCGGCTGGATCATTGGCACGGTGGAGCGGTGCTGGGTTTGGGCCGTGGCAAGCGTGACTCCCTCTTCCGGCAAGGCGGTGCAGCTTGATCTTGAGCTTGGTAACGAGTCGTCAGAGCTCACGCCTAGTCTGAACCGGTTTGCTCAGCGTCCGGCCGAGAGTACGCAAGCTGCCGGCAGTGGTGACGGACATGCCCCGCCTCCTTCGCCGCCGCAGACGGCTTTCTGTCGACTTGAGCAAGACTCCGATTACATGATCGCGGGAAGCAGCTGCCTAGACGATCCATGCCAGCTACCTCAGCAGCATCAGAGACAGCCATCTGCTGCATCGTCCTCCTCCGCCATGATGCTGGAGACTATTGCACCCAACCAAAACTCTCCTCACCGGCCTGGTGCCAAGCGCCAGCAGACATCGGCATCTCCAAGGCAGTCGGCTTGCTCACCACTGGCGTCTTCATCCACAGTCGGCACCAAGAACAGCATCGCCGTGAGGGAAGGCCCAGAGGATGCCCGAACCGTCGCTATGGGCGTCACGGTCGGAGTCAACGCAGCGGCCATGGGCACTTCCTACCTCTACGAGCAGGGAAGCCGGGCGGCGCCCTACTCGGCGCTCGCCATGACACTGTTTGGCGTCATGACGGTCATCTTCACCTCCATCACCCCGCTGACAGTGTGGCTCTTGGCGCAAGTTGGTCCAGCTGCGGCTGCGGATTCTTCATAAATAAAAACATAAACTAAAAACATTTTTGTTTTTCTTTCTCTGTCTGTGGGTATTGGGAAAAGGCTAAATTTGAGCGTTTTTGGGGGTGGGGGTTTTATTGTCTTCTTGTTAGGGTGTAGAGGTCTCGGGGGTGCGCGAATGGACAAGTCATGGCAGGTTTTGTAAATAGATTTCATGGGATTTGTTTGGGGTATTTCTTTTTCTTTTTTTTCTTTTTCTTTTCTGTTTTCGTCTCGTTTTGTTTTGGTTGCATTCGTTCAGGGTTGGTCCTCTGCAACAAAATTACGTCTTTTGTTTGTTGGCATGTTGCTAATACTTTGGCATTGCTTACATGCCTACCTACTACATATTTCACGCCTGGTATCCGTCTCATCCCTTTTCAGTTGTTTTTGCACCTTGTGCTTCTCGCCCACATTTTTATCACTTTTTGCAAAGACATATACCACAGCTGGGAGACCTCTACGTGTTGATGGAAGGACACAATTTGGGGATTTGTAACTTGGTGGCTGGACGGCGACGATCTGGTTGGTTACCGTTCTGGCATGTGCTGAACTGCACAGGCTGGATTTTAGTTCTTTGATAGCTTTGAAGACTATGCCAGGAGGTTGTGTCTAAATGGGACGAAATGGAAAACATCACCAGGAATAATATATTCGTAAGAACTAAAGTCACCAACATGAGTCGTATATGTGTGGTGTGATGAATCTAATCTCTAATAAAAATGCACTGTTGTGATTATCCCACCCACAGGGAACCGCATGGCTGGAACTACTCAGACTGTTCTGCTACTGCACTTTGCCGAAAAGGGTAAGATTCGAAATACTATGCCACGAGCACAACTAGGATGACGAAGCCATGTTACAACCAATGACCCAACACACCACGAGGTTAAATATGAGCAGGCAAAGATTTCTTTGTTTTTGGTCTTTTTTTATTTTTTTTATTCGGGTTTTGGCCCTCTCCATCATCTCCTCGTAACGAATCGTAACCTCGTGAGATTTAGGTTCTTTGATGGTGTACATTGGAAATCTGACTGATCTCTGGGATGGACGGCCACTCGCACCATGTCCCCTTGTTTGTATTTTTGCCAGTTCCCATATCATGGACATTGATATAGATCTGTGGTGTGAGATGTTTCCAAATTGCCTGGCCCGGTCTTCCCCGGTAATTGGACCCCTACTCTTCTTCTGCTGTTATTCAGGTCTCTGGTCTCCGCATTGCTGCATCCATATATTCAGTGATCACCTCATGCCAACCTGTAAAGCAATGTGGATTGTTAGCACATCAGCCCAAAATTCGAAAACACAGCATCCCCCCATCCATAAACCATAGTGCGCAGAACAATACCTCTCAATCAGATGCAGGCCGCTGGCCGTGTCAACCACGCCGCTGATCTCTCCCGGCTTGAGGGCAAAGGCAGCCTCCTCAAACTCCTTCTGCATGTCTCCACGGCCAAAGAAGCCGAGGTCTCCCCGCTTGCGGGCACTGCTGCAATCGCTCTCGGTGGTGGCCAGGGCGGCCAGCGAGGTCTCGCCCGAGGCAATGCGTTCCTTGTGGGCCTCGATGATGCGGCGGGCGTCCTCCTTGGTGCGCGTGATGTTCTCCTCCTTCCAGCTCGAGGGCCGGCGCGAGTCGCGGTGCTTGATGAGCAGGTGCGCGGCGCGGATCTGGCCGGCCTGGGGCGAGTCCGAGGGAAGCGCCGACGAGTGGTACTTGCCCATGTACTGCTTGAGCTTGTCCGTGTCGGTGCCTGGCGGGGGCTCCCACCGCGACGTCGTGTTGGACGTGTTGAAGTAGTAGGGGAGGTTCTTGCTCTTGGACAGCCGCACCTCCCAGTTGGGCGGGAGGCCGGTTTCGGGGTGCTGTGGAGTTGGATGGTTAGTGTGGTGCATAGGAAAGAATCTACCTTTTTTCTTGTTGTTGTTGATCCTTTGCTTTGTTGCTGTAGTTTGCTTACCTGGTCGGCCATGGTAATGGCACCTCTATCAGGGTCCTAGGGATGTCGATTGAGGGTCTGGAGCAAAGCTAAGACAAAAAGGAGAATGTGTTGTTCGGCCCCTCAGGTAGTGGGTTGTGGTATGATGGAGAAACAGATACGAAATAAATTTCTAGTCGTCCAGGAGGTTGCTGCACCAGTCACGACGCCCTGGCCAATGGACAGGATGGTACGGTACCTTTTGATCTGATCGAAAGCCTCCGCTCAGAGAGCTCGAAAGGCGGGGAACAGGCGACAAGTGAGAAAAAAAAGAGGGGAGGTACGGCAGTGACACTGTGTTGAAAACTGTGACGTCGAGCCCCACTATAGATGCCACGGCAACGGCTTCGAATGGGACAGTGTGAAGGAAAGCTGGCCTGGGTGTGGTCAATTGGTGGGGATGTCGGACAAGGGACAAATCACTCTTGCTCCAAACCTTTTTCCTTGCAAAATCCTTGGATTCGAACTCGGTTGTGCCTGGATGACCAAGGTGACGTGCGTCTGGCTTGGTTCCCATCGGTCTCGTGCATGGCAAGACGGCACGTGGTGGAGACTCACTTTCCAGTCTAGCACGTCTGCGGCACAAGTCGCCATCACGAGGTCCGATTGCCAATTTGGTGCCGGGGATGGAGGCTTTAACCGGTCGTCTAGTTTCTCTCGGTCTGCTTCCTCAATTTTTTTCTTGCGCTATCGCTCGATAGCATTGTACCAGGACAGCGGGATCGATTGAATTATGCTATCTTCCTCGACTAATGTACGTTATGTCGACCTGGTACACCCTCTGTACAGCATAGACAAGGAAACATCCGTCGCCCTGCTGCACACCTTGGCCGGCAGCAGTAAGCCGTTAGCCGGCCGGTCCTTTTCTTGGACCCCTTTTTCCCCATATAGGGGCGCTCACAAGATCTCAACCAGCTCACATGCCACCTTCCCCTAATATTTACATTCGTCATCACCATCGTCACCATTATCATTACTGCCCAAACACGCTCGTCAGCGCGTTGCCATATGCCGCATACGACGAGTTGAGTTTCTCAAGGTCGAAGTCGTTCCAGTATCCGCCACCCGCTAGGTTGTACTGCTGGTTCCAATCGGCGAATCTGGCTTGTGCCTGGGCCGGAGTGTTCCCCTGGTCGGGCTTGTAGTCATTGTTGACCCACAGCAGCGGCACGACTTTCATGCCGAGCCCTGTCTGCCAGGTTCCCGGGTTGTTGGCCGCACCTCCGTCATACACCTGTAGGTAGTGGCGGTCCAGCAGACCCGGCACGGCGGCGTTGATGCGGTTCTGCACGTCGGCCCAGAAGTTCATGTTTGTGTACGGCGCGGTCGAGTACTTGTAACCCATAAGACCCAGCATCTTCGCAAATTCGACGGTGCTGGACACGTCGTAGACGCCCTCGTCGTCGTTGTTGAAGCCGTCCAGCTCCCATGTCTGCTTGAGTACGTCGAATGCGCGGTACAGCGGTGTCGAGGCCCCGGTGCCGTCCGCGGCGATGAGGTCGCGTATCTCCTGGAACGTGGTATCGTGCGAGACCAGGGATACTTCGACGCGCTCGATCAATGTCGGGGCCGTCTTGAGGTAGATTATCTTATCGGTGAGGGCCTGGCCGCCGACGTAGCTTCCGTTGGTTACTACGGGCCAGTCGACGGGATTGCCATCGCTGCCGGTCGAGTAGTAGACCAGATCGGCATTTGGCAGGATGCCTATGCGGAAAAGGAGGACAGTATCGAAGCCCGATGTCTTCAGAGCTTCGGTATTGGATTGCATGACATCTTTGAAAAGGTAAATGGCTTTGACATTTTGTGCTACTGCACAGCTTGCCAGCGCAAGAAGCGAGGCCAAGCCTGCTCGGATTGGTGTAAACAACATTGCGACTGATGTACTGTAGATTTCTCAGAGTTGAAATGACCAAAGTCACTCTGCTGATGATGCTCTTTGGCAATGGCAGGGGCGGACACATCTCTATGTTTATGTAGCAGCCGCATCTATCCATCTTGAACAATACGTTACAGACCATAATCGTCAACATTTACCATGAACCTTCGTAAAGGCGCGTCCTTGGTTGATTCGCATTCCGACCTTCCGCATCAGTTCGGAAACCCACATTGAGAGTTACAACACTAGAGACTTGGCCGGTATTCCCCTCATTCTTCAAAACCTACAGGATGGATTCAGTATGATATCACTATGGTTGACAAGGGTCAAACCGCGGGGAAGGTAACTGTTAAACTTGGAGAAGGGAACATCGATTTGATCTTGCAACGTTGCAAATTGGTATCATCTACTCCATAAGGCTACCTGGATGAAAGCAAGTTTGATAAGACAGATAGATAGGTAGATTTTCTAACAACATGGGTAAAATCAAGCCCTGCCGACGACAGACTAAGGTGCATGCACCCCTGAATGATCATGCAGCACAGCCAGACGAGCCCGGGTACTCGGACTTGTCCACCACCCAAACGTGAAATTGTCATTCGCTTCATCTCCGTATCAAAGAATTTAATCAATTGATTCAATGCGTGAATTGCAGATCAATGATTGGATGGATTGTGTACCGGCAAGACTAAGTATAGTAGGGTATGTTCACCGAACATTCATTTTCGGTGGGGCATGTATGAACAGAGGTTTACCGCACTTTGATTTTAGCGGTAAAGTGCTTGTGCTGAGAAGCAACATCGACCTAGGTAGGCAATTAAACTTTTTTTCTGCCTGAGGCTTAGAGTTTAGATTTCTTGCATTTTGTTGAGCTTGCTTGCAGGCAAGAGGCTTGGCTTCCAAAGCCACCGAAAGGTAGATCACTCGACCGAATGCATAACAGAGAGAGTGACCACCCAGACCGGGAAGTCAATAAATAAATAAATCATGGCAGCAACTGTCATCTTTATTTTATAACACATAATTCGGGCACGTACTAACTTACCCATGCGCCCCGTTGGTGAGTCACTTGCAAAAAGTCATATGTGTGTACAATCAGTCCAGCCCTGATTTGGCATTTGACTTGGTACCGAGACCAACATATAATAAGAGTCGCAAGAAGCCCATCTAGCGTAGCTCGTTAAAGGAGAACAAGTCAGACAATCTACACACACCACAGTATTCATACCTTACCTACCTAGTCTTGCTAGTCAAGCAAGCTCAGGCCCTGAAGCTGGATTCATCGTCCATCCTTGTCGAGCTGGTAACAACTTGCTTAGTCATAACCCAAAAGTCTTTTGTCCATCAAAGAAACTCCGCCACTGGACACAACCAACCCCACCAAAAATCCCCCTCAGCGGTCAGCACGCACCGCCTTTTGTTTCAACAGCCTGGACAGGATATCCTTGGCTAGAGCATTTCGACAATCAGCCAAATAAATAATCACTACCGCGAAATTTATCCTACTATAGCGAAACACATAACGCCGTCTTTCTTTGAAGGATATCGTTTTTGCTTCCGACATCTTCGCTTCACGACGCGACAAAAAAACTCGATCACGGACGCATTTTCTCAAGCCGTCACGATGTCTTCGCCAATGTCAACTTCCGGCCAAGATGGTCAACAATCGCACACCAAAAAGCCTGTCGAGTTTCAATTCTGTGCCGAATGCTCCAACATGCTGTACCCCAAGGAAGACGAGGAGACGCGCACACTCCAGTTCACCTGCCGAACATGCCACTACACAACCAACGCGAGCAACACCTGCGTATTCCGCAACGAGCTCAACAGCTCCGCCAGCCTTCACGCCGGAATCATCGAGGGCATGGGCAAGGACCCGACGGTTGGTGCCCCCGTTTCTGACAATTTCTCGCCACCCGCGGCATCTACTACTGCTGGTGCTGCTGCTGGTGCCCCTTCCCTCTCGCATCTCCGACAACACGTTCCCGCCGATTCAACCATCGTCTTGTGTCTGGTCTGCGGAAAGCCCATCCTGTGCGCCGTCTGCGAGGTCACACCGTTCTACGTCTGCAGCAACGACATGCGCTCCCTCGAAGGCGATGCCGACGACGACGCTGAGACCAGCTTCTTCTCGGCTCATGCGTCCGAGGCATCGTCCCCTCGCACCCGGGTTCAATTTTCGTGGAACGACGACGGCGATGTGTATGACTTTATGAACGACGACTACGACGCCGAGAGCGACGCCGGAAGTGCCGAGGACGACGAGCTTTCGAAAAGCATCATGATGCTCGACCGCGTAAAGTCAACCTCGAGCGCTGTCGCCACCTCGTAGGACCTGAGGCGCGACCCATTCGCCCAGCCGTCCATAGACTTTTATATCGACGAACGAAATGACTCGACGACTTTACGATAACCCGACCGGAGAAGACGCCAAGGACCAAGACGAAACGATGCGAGCAGTTCCGGGACCGTTTGGGGGAGCGGCAGCACCTGTCTAGCCCTTCACTCGCCTTGCCACAATTACCTTGTGCTAGTACAAAGTATAGATGGACTGCTTGCTGACGTGTGCTCGTGTCCTTTGTTCAACAGCTCCCCCGCGCCAAGAAGACGTGCCAATACTGTGGCTTTGACGAGATGGTGTTCTTCCAAGCTCAGCAGAGAACTGCCGAGACCGGAATGGTGAGCTTTTTATTCTTTCATTGTTCTTTTTCTTCTTCTTTTTTTGTCTACAAAAGAGAGGAAGTATAATACAGGTTATTGGGCTCACACCGCCAACTACTTCTAGAAACAAATTTATGTTTGCGTCGAGTGCTCCAAGCCTCAGACGGATTGATTTTGTGGCTTTCTGCAACACGTATACTTGTTATGTATACGGAGAATAGGGGGTTTTGACATGAGAAAGGCGTTTTGGAGGGGCTTGGTTTTCTGACCTAAAAAAATCACCAAGCATGGCGTAGTTTCATCAATGATCTGCCCCGGGTTTACGGCGTTTGGTTTCCTACCCTGTTTTTAATTTTGGCGTAATTTTGAGGCAGTTCTTCATGTTTCTGTTATCATTCAAGTCAATAATACTACATGACCAAAAACCTCGGGTTTCAAATGCTTTATTTCCTTCCGAATTGCGACATGATGGAGCAGATATGTCTCAAAACACATTTGCACCTATTTCCTCAGGATACTTTCAATATACACATGCCCGTCTATGCTGTTTTACATATAGTTGCGCCAGAGGTAGCCCAGCATAACTTCCAAAACTCCAAGCGCCATATTTGTGAATTTTCTTTGTTACAAGACTTGCCATCCAAGTCCATTGTCGTTCTGCAAGCCTTTTCTGCCTTGCAAAGAACACAAGTTGCCACCTCCTCGTAGCAAAAGCCGATGAACCTCGTCTTTTTCTCTAGACTCTCAAAGATCATATATGCATGGGCGCCATGCTCAGAATCTTGCTCCACTTGGCCTTTCGCAACTCCATGCCGACGATGCCGTTGACGCGCGAGCCGACGGGGTCCCCGGCCTTGTTGATAAGGACGCAGGCGTTGTCGTCGAACCGAACGACCGAGCCGTCCTTGCGCTGAACCTTGTACTTTGTGCGGACGACGATGGCGTGGCGGATGTCGCCGCGCTTGACCTTGTTGGAGGCCGCAAGGGCGGCGGCGCCCTCGTTGGGGTTCTTGCGTTGCTCCTGGACGACGACGACGATGCGGTCACCTGGAAATCGTTAGGGTTTTCGCTGGGTAGATCAGAGGCTAAATAATGGAATAAGTTCGGTAGGTACCTATCGATGCATGCCTCTTCTGGCCGACGATCAGAGCGCACTCGACCAAGGCGGCGCCTGAGTTGTCGATGCAGTTGAGCATCGACTTGGTAGTATAGTCAGCTTCGAAACCCGCAAAAGAAACAATAGCTTCGGCCGCAACAATTCAGGCTCAAAGATTCATGCTTACCTTTAATTGAATCATGGTGGATGATGTATGTTGCGTAAACGTAAAGCCTATCTCTCCCGCCTCGAAACAACAAACGCTTCGCTTTCTCACCCAAGTCCAAAAAGTCGTCGACAAACCTCGAATTCCGCTGCTTATGTAACGACGCGCTCGTCCCGGGTAAAGCCAACATGCAGCACGGGTCAGTCAAGAGCGACCAGTCAAATTAGCGGAAGCATGCCTGTCGCTCCATCTTCGTGGCAGGGATCAGCAAGCAAAATAGACCGGGACTAACAAGCTGAGGTGGAGACCAAATGTGAAGCGAGGTAAGCTGGGATTGGATGCATTGTGTCCATGTCGACAGGGGAAGACAGACATTTACCCACTCCACGCTTCTCTTCATTGACCCGCCTGTTCAGGTTAGGCGGCATGTTTACAGTATTCTCGCTGCTTTCCTGACTTGGTTGTTTTCTTTCTCATCATCACCACCACACCTCACCACACCACTTCCTCTCCCACTTTTCAGCTCGAGCCATCCCCTCGGTTCACAGTTTGGCAGTGCCAAATCTGTCGTAAGCCCGGGCGCCTGTTGTCTACCCCCAGTCACTCCTTTTTAGTTGCGCAACCAGCTTCACGCTTGTGCATGCGCTTCACTCATCAAGGCTCTTTTGGTGCCGCGCATTGAGGACCTTCATTTGTGCTTGACAGTTGCACCTGTTCTTACCCCTAGACGAGTTAATTGCCGACCGACACATCAATTGAATAGCCTCGATTCCGCGCTGCCTTTTCTGAGACCGTTCAGCTACCATCACCAGTTTTCGTAAAGTTTCTTTTTACTTTGCAGCTGGAGTCATCTGCGATTGGTACTTCCGCCGCGCGGTGGATTGCTGTGGTTCCGGCTCCTTTGCGCTCGAAACCATCCCTTCGCCGCTAGTTTGCGCCAACGTGCAGACACCCAGTCGACCTGACTCGGTTTAATCACTCCGCCCTCATCTCACTTTTCTGGTTCTCAAGCTCCCCGCTGGCATCTCGTCATCCAATCTCGAATCTGGGGAGCAAAGCTGCGAAAGAGGCATCATGCCTCCCAAATCTGCCAAGAAGCAACCTCTAACGTTTGCCCAATTGGCGGCCTACGATGATATACTGACAGATGCGCTGGTCGATCACGTAAGGCTCATCGCCGTCCATCCGACTGCTTGCCTAAGGAAGCCCTGCGGGCCGCTAACCATCATTTGCAGACATTCTACTGGACAACGATTCCAAAGAACCGACCATCATATCATGCCTCCCGCGGAGTCAAGCAAGATGAAGTCACCAAGATAGTCAAGGACCATGTGATCCTCGAACCAAACGTCAAGCTGGCCGAGGAGAAGATGCTGGCCACGGACGGGCTGAAACGGTTTTGCAATGGGCTCAAGACGCCCAAGGAGAAGGACGACTTTCGCGCCCACCTGCGCCGGTACCTTTCCATCTATCTACCAGATTGCCCTTTCGAAGTGAACTCGACCAACCGATACACAATCTTCACCCATGAGGCCAGCGTCACCGCTCGACGTCCGATTAGGAAGAACGAGATCATCAAGGCCTTGTGTGGCATCCAGGTGGTAATCTCGCCTGCCGAGGAGGCCGAAATCGCCAAGCGAAAGAAGGATTTCTCCATCGTCATCAGCTCGCGCAGCAAGAGCACCAGTCTGTTCATGGGTCCTGCGCGATTCGCCAACCATGACTGTGGCGCCAACGCTAGGTTGAAGACGGCTGACCAGTCCATCATGGAGGTTCAGGCACTTCGAAACATTGAGGTTGGCGAAGAGATAACGGTCACGTACGGGGATAATTACTTTGGAGAGGACAATTGCGAATGTCTGTGCAGGACGTGCGAACTGAGCAGGGTGAACGGTTGGGCCGGTGACGAGGGAGATGGTGGCTTTGAAAAGAGCATCGAGGGAGATCAGGGCACTCCCGCGGGATATTCATTGCGGCGGAGAAGGCGCGACGGCAGCACCAGCCGCGCAATGTCTAGGGATTCATCCGTCACGCCCGATCTGCGACCTCGAATTCGGAAGACACGGTCCAAGGCGCAGCTGAATACCTTGGACAGGGCTTCGACGGTTGATTCGGAGGCGTCTGGAAACCTGACAGGGAAACGGAAACGCGAACTGGACACACTGGCTAGTCCACCATTCACGCCTGCGAAGAGACAAAAGATCGCGAGTGGACTCTCTGAGATGATCACGGCGGATTTGCTACCTCCTGCGAGTATGAGTACTCCGCCGGAGAGCTCGGTCGGGCAGCTTAGCAGGCAGTCATCCGTGTTCGAGAGCGGAACGTCGGAACGACTTGTTGAGTCGTCCGATGTCACAACACCAGAGCATGATAGCTCTGATTCGAGCACACCCCCTCCAAAGTCAAATTTGGAAGAGGCTGGTACGCAGCAAGTAGCCACAGACTTGGCAGCACCCACAAATGGTAGCCATGGGCTTGTACGAAAGCCTTCGTTGAAGGATATCTCCTGTGCAGGGGTCAGCACCACCACTCCAAGTTCGTCGCGGGCGGTGGAGCTTTATTCGCCATCAGATGTGATGCTCATGCCACAGTCGAGACCGAGCACTCGTGAAAATGTGTCCGGGACTCAAGTTCCCCAAGAATCTGCCGACACAACTGTAATAAAGGCTGAAGTGTCGGAAACCAGTACCATAACAGTCATCAACAGTGTCGAAGCTGATCCTACTTCAGTCATTCCTGGTGAGGTAGCACAAACAGCGAGCAAAATTGACTCGTCTTCCGAATCAGACACTAAATCACAATCCTCCAAAACCGCCAGTCCATGCGATACGACTTTGGACAGCGGCGTAATTTCCAGGTCCAAGAAGGCCGAGGAAGAGGATGACGACCAACCTTCTCAACAAGGACAAAGCAAGAAACGTACACCAGGCGACTACACACTGACACCCGTCCTTTTGTCTGAGCCAATGACGGCTTGGGTGCACTGTTCCAACTGCGCGACGGCTTTTGTACAGCGCGATGCGTATTACACGCGGGCAAACTGTCCACGCTGCGAGCGCCACAGTATTCTGTACGGCTACGTGTGGCCCAAGACTGAGCCTGAAGGGTCTGACGATGATGAGGAGCGTGTTCTCGACCATCGAACAGTACATCGTTTCTTGGACCCCGAGGACGAAGCCAAGGTCCGGGGGAGAAAGCTTAGTGCGTGGCTTGTCAACAAGAAACTCGCCGAGGCCAAAGCGGCCGAGGCTGCTGAGGCTGCAAAGAACAAGAAGAATCAGAAGAAGCAGCCGGCAAAGGTTGTTAAGAAGGTGGTGTCCAAGACAACAACGACCACTGGGACAAAGATCAAGAATGTGGCATCAAAGGCTTCTGTGTTTGGCAGGGTCACCAAGGCTCGTTTCGGCGTCTCAGAAGGCCCCAAGGCTGGCAAGACGAGTCCTGGAACTCTCTCAAAGAAAACAGCCAATCCCGAAGTCGACAATGGAGAGGCTTTCGGGGATTCCATCACATCATCAGCCTCGTCTGCCGCGGACAAAGCCGACTGTACGACACAGGTGTCTCTAGCACAACAGCTCGGGGCTTACACCGATAGTAAGTTTGGTCTTGATGTCGAAGAGGGGCTTGACCAGGCAGAGCTCAACGAGTCTTCAGTCCTTCAGCAGAGGCGACCATCGTTGGATTCTACTGGCAACAGGCGGCGCAGCGGCCGGGCGTGTAAGGCTTCAGCCAAGGCCACTGCTGCTGCTGCTGCCGTTACTGTCGGGTCCGATTGAGTTACTGTGTTCTTGGGGTGCCCTCATAGTTGGGCTGGTAATGGTTTGCAAAGTAGGAGTAAGGGGATCATTTCATCCACATGGCTGTGTGTGTGCGTGTATTCTAGCGTTAGCGTTTCGATTTTTCAATGGTTTTTGGTTGTTTCATTACAGCATAATTTTTTTCAGGTGGTTCGTCAGAAGGATGGGTTTTCATGTCAGTGAAGTCGGACGGGCTAGTCTAGTGGTGCATTCTGAGGTGAAGAAGTGATGGATGGTTAATGTGACGCTGCGCTTTAGGCGGATTAAATTTGCTGCATCATCACGGACTGGAATCACTATGGGGGTTGGACTTATTTACCACTTCTAGGAACGTCATTTGATAATAACAAGACTCTGATTTGGAAGCCAATTGAATGTCCTGCGTCCAACATTTGTGCATTTATCTTTTTATACGCCCATAAGTAGCAAGTACAACAGATCCTCGGGTTGACTGATGTATGAACGCTTGCCCCACCCTACGCAATAACAACAAGCAAGGGTGTGGCGGAAACTGTGGCGCACCCAGAAACATTTTTTTTCTTTTTCTTTTCCTTTTTCTCCTTCTGGCTTATGGCCTTCAACGAGCGGCGAAGCGCAAACAAGGGTCTCGGCGTATTTCAAGTCAATCGCTGCCAAATTTTGGATCCATTTCTCAAGATCGCGATTTAGAGTTACCTTTCATACACAGAAAAAAATGGCCATACAATTCTGCAATGATTGCGGCGACACGCTGCCGATATCGGGAAACCCCGAGATCAAATGCGACTGCTGTGGAAACATGAACAAGAGTGCGCATTTTTTTGATTCCATCCCCACTATCTCTCGATGCTTTGAACTAGACCCATGTTTTTTTTTTCTTTTACTTTTCATTTTCTTTTCCCCAGAATCACCTGACTTTCCCCTTTCCCTCCCCCCTATGTATTCTCACAACTAAAAACTTTCTCTTTCTCTTTCCCGAGCCAGACACCCTCATCAACGTGACGACCGTCTCGTCGAGCCGCGACTTTGACTCGCCTCTCCGCCTCAAGGAGTATGGCGACAAGAACGCCATGGCCAGCCGGCCCGAGATGAACTGGCCCAGCATCGACGAGAACTGCCGCTTCTGCCCTTCAAAAAAGGTCCGGTACACGACGCTCCAGACCCGTGGTGCCGACGAGGGAAGCACGGTGTTTTACTTTTGCGAAGGCTGCAGCCAAAAGTAGGTTCACCTCTTCCTGCTCCACTTCCCTTGAACTAAACTCATGGCTTCTTTCCGAGGCACACATGCTAACCAGTGAGGTGTGATGTTGTTGCTGTGTAGATGGAAGGAGAACAACTGATCAGTATCTCTGGTCGGTGTGGGGATGGAGATTGGGGGGTCTGTATATAGCCCGGGATTGTGCCTTCTGGCCCGCTGGATACAGAGTGTGTCGCGGGGAATCTGGGTGGTGGTTGTTTGGGTTGGTCTATCGGAGTTAGATCTTGTCGATTCTCAGGGGCTTGGTACACAGGACCATTACTGCCCTACGACTTCAATGGACAAAAAGAGTTCTTTGTTTCGTACATGACAGATAATCCATATGCAACACAAAGACTTAGGATGACTCCAAAGGCTAAAACTCAGCCAGGACAACGAGGCATGGGTAGTTTCCGAGTTCCGGGAGCCGTGTGGGTGTTGACTTGAATCTGAGTGGACAGTAGAGGATTTGGGCCCAAAAATGCGATACAGAAGCGGCATCGTGTATCATCGCTGGTGGGTGGTCAGAGCATGGGACGGAAAACTGAGTCTTTGCAGCAAAAGAAAAAAAGAAAAGAAAAGAAAAGAAAAGCCATTCAACTGCCTTCTCGCCCTTTTGTGGCGAGATATACAGCTATTTCGACCCTGCTATGTAATTTCAAGAGGAGCCGGTGCTCTCTTGAGCAACCAAAATCAACCCGTGTTTCTATCAGTCAACAACTCGATTTACTACGCGGCAAGACTAATAATGTTGCTAAGTATCTCTACGCCTTGGCAGCCGGTTAGATCAGATCCGACGGATAAATCACTTGGACTCTACCGACTGATTTCTGAATACGAAAAGGGCTTTCAATGCCTGTTTCATTTCTTGAGAAGCTATGGTTATGATTCTGACCTTCTGCAAGTAGAAATCGCTTCCGGGCGTCCTCTTAATCAAACCCTTCTTTCGTGCTTTACTGCAGGGACTGCCTGATATCGAGATGAAAAACAATTATGATGAAACACTCCAAGTTATGTGGAAGCTTGGATGGACTTCTTCCATTTTCTGCACCAATCGGTTTGAAACTCGGGCACCAGTGACCTTCTAAGAGGTGGACACCACAAAGTCTCGAACTTCCATCAGTAGCTCCTTATGCCTGATATTGCCAGTCATCTGCCAACAATGGCAACGACTGGCCTGTTGTTGGCCTTGTGAGAGCTAAAGAACCGGCATTCGTTGAAGGTTTTGGGCCATGCCATCCAGTATGACATTTGCATTAAATCATGTCCTTGACCTAGGATGTGCTTCTAAACCACCATCTTTAAACGCCATTTCCGCCATAAAAAGAACCCTATACTCCATGAGACCCTGTAAATATTGATCCTAGCAAATGACGCTTGTTAGACGACGCAGTCATGAGTCTTTGGCACTTCGGTCTAGAACGGCCTCGCCTTGGCCATTGGAAATGATGGTTCTAACATTATCCAGGTCTGGGGCTTTTGGCCTGATGGTTTCTTCGCTGATTGCTTAGGCGTCAAATCACGAAAATGGCACAGTTCCTCCTTCGTTGAGACTTTTTCCCTTTGACAGCTCTTTGGTTGCATAGCCTCCGGCCATTTTGATACGCACCTATGCACCTAGTCACGGGAACCCCTGATTACTCTGCAATCCTGCGGCCGGTTGAGTTCAAGTCAGCTTTTCAAGAATATCACAAGATACTAGTGTGGCTGGCTAAGGTGGGAATGTGTTCAGAAATGCCTTGGCCGCAAGAGACAACCGATGCTTTTGATTAAAAACCAGATCCAGTCACTAAAGGACGGATGAGGCAATTCTTAAACTGTACCTTGTCCGTATCATACCCCCGTATAAGCTAGGTGACTCGATATGAATGCGTAATCAGCTCGGCGGCGATACTACTCGATGATGTGGTTGAATAGTCTGCCAAAGTACTACACAAGGGGGTCATAGAGCTGGTTCCTCGGCATCTAATTAATGTGGAAATGTGTAACCGACGTGTATGTGCACATGATTGTATTGTCTTTGAGACTCTAGTTCTAAGTAGTCTACCACTGTCAAAGTGATACCAAGGAAAATATGAGAAAACAACAAAGGTAAGAAATTGGCCAAACAAAAAAATGAAATCAGAGAAAGGACAAGAATGCTGGAAAAAGAGGGTATGCCAAAGAATCGGCCGTCGTAAGTCATAACCAGTAGAGTTCCAGCTCTTAAGGAGTGCGTCTTTGGTTGGCACGAACTCGTGACAAAGGGATGATCAGACCCTTGTCCTCTCGAGTCTCGCACGAGCAGTCAAAACTGAACCAGTTGGTCCGTCTCCCGCCGGAGGCTGGAATCTTTTATTGACGTCTTCTCAGCGCCCACCTCTCGAACCCGAAGATGACGAGCCACCACCACCGCCACCGCGGTTGGAGGAGGAAGAGGACGAAGACGAACTGCCCGTGGACTGCATAGTAGAGGTTGTGTCAGACATGGAAAGAAATACTCCTGACTGGGCTATAAATTTTATTTGGGGTAGCACAAAAAGCACCTACCGACGAGTTGCCATAGACGTCAAAGACCACCTTGGGTTTCAGGATGCCAATGGCAGAGCCGTGGGACAGGATTGGATTCCATCCCGAAGAGCTCCCGCCCGATCCGCCGCTGCCGCCACGGCCAGTACCGTTTGATCCACCTGAAGACATGGTGTTAATTGTCCTGTGTAGATGCTTGGCTGGTATAGTTTGAAAATGGTGTGCTGGAGCTGGGCTTGTAGAATCTCTGTGCTGGATTTCTCTCGTTTTTTTGATGTTTATAGCTGAAGATAGTGATTGCGTTTGAGGATGTGTGCGTCTGATGATGTTGCTTTGTTCGTCTCGATGAGTCGATGATGTCTGTTTCTCAAGTCCCAACATCTTCTCCAGCAAGCCAGCAAGCTGGTCCTTTATACCATGACAAGGTCCGGGCGACGATGGCGATGATACTTCGATTTTCCAATCTTTGACCCATGTGGGGTCCGCGATGTGATTGAGAAAAAGGTGCCTAAGCGTGATCTTTGACGATAAACAGGCACCACGATTATACCGTACTATAGTCTCGCCGATGTGCCGAAGAGTGTGAAGGAGCAATACGCTTTAGACGGGTTTGCATATCCTTCCCGTGACAGAGTTGGTGTGCCAGGCGTCGCAGGTTGCCATGAAACCCCGTAGGGCTGAAAAAAGGATTCACGATGCTGATGTCTTCTCACTCCCAGCCTAATCGTGGCATTGCGGTGCTGGGGGGTTTTTTTGTTGTTGTTCATCGAAGCGGAGTAAGGTACCTAGGTATAGCAGCGAGCCAAATCTGGAGATATTCCTTCTTCTGATTTGTGCTGAGGTGTTTCTCATCTTTTTTTTTTTTTTTTTTTGGTTGGTTGTTGTGATTTTGGAGCGTTGAGGGGACGTATTGGTTGTTACCTGGGCTGAGGCACAGACGGGAAATGAAGCGCCCCGTTATAATGGAGGGGGCGTGGGACAGCCAAGACGCAGGCAAATGCAAGGTACAAGTTGCTTGTTTGGGCGCTATGGATGACGTCTAGTGGTCCTTGGACACAGATGCAAACTGGCTGGATCAGGCCATCAGATGGGGGTTTTGGCAGGCAATGAATCAATCGGTACAACAACATTTCCACATGCGCAGGCAGTTGTTTTAATTCTCCATCCTGGGATCCGCCCACAGCGCTACATGATGGATATTCATGGACGTATTTTGCGTATCCACTGGCCTGACCCGTCTGTGTACGTTGGTGGGGGTGGCTCATCCGTATCGATGGTTTTGTTCCCCAGAGTCCGACGTGCCGGGGTGGTTTGGAAGCGGGATTGTGGGCTGGAAACTCACCGAAATTGCCATTCAGGTATAGCCAAGTAAACGAACATTAGACCGGCGGCCGAACATTGAACGTGTTAACTCCGGTCTTGGTTGAGTTTATGTCAGCATGAAGGGCGTCCATGTCAATTTGTTGTCGATTGGGCGACTTATTCGGTCCTTAATTGTGCTGCACCGCAGTGCTCGGTGACCACAATTCAGCTTGAGCAATCATACCAGATAGTAAGGTGATATTTTGAGGGCTGTCTGTTAATAGTAGGCCAGACATATATCACCTAAAGCTTGTCCTAGTCTAGTAGGTACCTACCTTAGGTACTTGGGTTTTCCGACAAGACAACAATCGCATTGCATGCCCAATTAATTATCCCAAATCAGCTATAATTGATCAATTGCATTATTGGGATCCTGTAACAGTACACAGAATTGGCAGGCCTACCACAGCTCCTTGGTGTTAGACGCATTTTAGATATCGAAATCCAGATCTTTGGTTAATTTGGCCCCCATTTTAACCCCCGGAACTTTGGTGCCTGGCATCCTCCCCCACATCCGCGCCCACTTTCAACGGCAAATGATCCTGCAGAGGCAACCATTAACAAAACTTTCTCGGTAATAATTCTTTTTAGAAAGTCTCCGAGCACAGAAGGACGTCGCCTGAAAGAGATCTAGTTGGATACCTTAATCTCGATTGTATTGCGTGTCCAATCAATTGAGAGCCGGATTTTTTCTGGGTTGTTTCCAAGCGTGGATGCAGCTTTAAACGTTTCCCTAATCTCTTTTTTTTTTCTTTTTTTTGTTGTGGATTAGCGCATCGCATAGGTCCTTACCATTGTCACTTTATCTCACCTCAACTTGCCCCTTGACAACAGTCTCGTCCCAAGCAACATCCATGTCTCCTTACCGGCAACTTCCGAGTTTGCACGTGTCCCTGGCTGAACGAGTCAAAATTGCATCGTGGTATAACATATATAGTACGGTGGCATGGAAGTAGGCGAGAAGAAAGAAATGCACACCCAAGACGTGTACTAGTCAGGCAAAAATTATATTGTCGCTGCAAGATGCGAAGACATGATTCATGATGAATAAAGGCACGGGGATAGTTGAGGAGAGAAAAACAAAAGAAAAGAACACATACCATGCTGTCGCCAATCCAGACAAGTGATTATGGTCTAGTATCGGTATTTGTCCATGTGATTCGACTGCCTTGACCGTGCTGGATTTCCTTTTGCCTGCTTGGCAGCAGAAAAATGGCGACGATCCGGCGTGGTTACTATGACAAACGGAGACGTCTTTATCTGTTTATTTATCTGTGATGGTTGTTTATACCATGAGGGAATTTGTTATTGGGTGTCGAAAGAGAGAGAGAGAGAGTGAGCATCCAAAGCAGAAAGAAATCAGGAATACCCGTCCGCACCTTTCCCGATTTAACCATATTTCTGGAAATGGGCTGTGCGCACATGGGCATCCATCACCCATCTGATCTCAATAATAAAACTACTATAAAATCCTACCCTGGAACTTGCACTGCCAAGACTGCATGCGACTGCATCAAGGTGCATGAAAGCTCCGAGCTTAGTTTAAATCTACGAACCAATTTCGGGTCGGAAAACCTGTGCACCAATTGCATTTCAAAGGTCGCCGGCCTCCATTGTCTTTTTGGGCAAGCAATCCTTTATCACTGGGACAAAATCGCATCGGTACAATCATCATGATTTTTATTTCCTCTCTCTTCTACCATTTCTCTACATCCAAGCCCGCAGGATCACGAAGAGTGGCTACTACTACAGGCAGCTACAATAAAAGTATAACAAAATAAATTAAAATTAAAAAAACTAAACGTAAAACAAAAGAGGTAACTTTTCCTCCCCCGGACAAGACTCGGGAAATTCATCCCATCTCACTTAAACCCTGGGATTTTCTCGAAATCTACGGAGTAGTCATCGCTTAAGGCTCACCAAATGGCAGGATAATGCTGGTGCCTGGGGATTTGGTAAGATTCCTCTCAGCTTTCAAATGATCTTTTTCCTTTTTCATCAGGTCGGCATCTCGCGTCAAAAATCAGCACCTTGAAATCCTGAAGGATGCAACTGGGACACGTCAACCTTTGCAAAGAAATGCATCCGCAATCATTTTAATTCGACGTTGAATATCTTGCGAGCGGCTCATCGCCAATCTTTGGGAATATTTTACAGATGATCTCGTGCATACGTTACTTGGCTTACTTTGTGTGTGTGTGCGTGTGCGTGTGTATTTACTTGATTGTGAATATCTACTATTTATCAACATACAACTCTGGCAGTTCGTGTGAAATGGTTTAATTTGGCAGCTAATAACATCCTTTAAAGGACGAGTAGTTCAAACGGCGAGAACCGGAACGTGTTGACAAAAAACGCAACTCTCGTAGGTTCTTTCAACCTTATACACTGGCCTGACTTTGCAGTTCGTGCCTAGCAGTAATGAGTTTAGACTGATCGTTGCAAAGTTTTGTACATCGACTTTGTTTGCGGCACAATCCGGAACGTCACGTCGGGCTTTTTTTCTTCCTTCTTTCAGTTCTAGTGGAAATGCAAATTATCGCAGGCCAGTGCTGGCGACGATCAAACCATCGGGTTACCGGTGCAAATCAAATCGATAATCTTATGATCTCCGGTGTATAGTTCCCCACATACAAGGCAAGATTCACGCCGGGTTTTGTTTACCATATTGGGATTTTCCCGATGTATCGATAACTGCCACTCGGTCTTTACTTTCCTCGTATCTCTCTCTGCCCCTCTTGATGAGCATATGCGCCTGGCGGTTGTTGATGACGTGGGCGCGTGATAATCCAAACTGTCTCTGCCGACGAGTCAACGAGATGCAAGGACGGGTACCAACTGTCACTAGACGATCAATGACAGTTGGTAAACGGGGTTGAGCAGGAGGAACATAATGCTCCGTTGGGAGGGTTGAATAAGAAGGAAGATGAGGTCTCCGTTGGGATCGGGAAGCAAGAATCAAACGAAACAAAACAAAACAAAACAAGCAAGAGAATGGCCATAGAGATAGTCGTTGGTATTCCCCACCGACGGCTTTCTTGGCAGGGGAATGTTGGCTAGGCACTGTTATTTACTCTCTTTTTCTTTTTCTCTCGCATTCGTTTTTCCTCTGAATAATGCATGTTGGCACTCGTTGGCAGACTGCCGTCTCTTATTATGCGGTAAACACTGACAGTGCGAAACATTACGTGAAACACCAAAGGTAGGCCAAGATTTGTAAGTATTCCCGCTTTTTCTCTTTTCTTTTTTTCTGTTATCGAGTCGTCATGGTTGCTGGTGGGCGGCAACGCGAGATCGGACAAAAGGCGGGTGGATCGGCTTGTTTTTAACCATCCCCCTTTTGTAAGCAATGACATGGGGTGAAAGCTTGACAGTGCCTTTTGGTGCATGTGGACGGGAAAGCTTCCAAATATGTAATAGTACGTACCTGGTACTGATAGTATAGTGTCAGTCACCATAATGCTTTTTGTGGATATTCCCACATTGTTTCCTACCAGCTTCTTCATCGATACAACAACTAAACTACTATTACAGTGTATAACTAACAGCGGTAATCCCCCCATCCTAACCTTCGGACTTTCCCCAAAGTTTCAGATGAGGCACCACTTCTTAACCTCATCTCTTGAGCCCATCGTTTAATATTACATGGTACATATGAGGCTTGATAATTACAGAAAGAAATTATGGGGAATAGATCACATGAAGGCTCTCAAAAGCAGGGACGTAGCGTCGGGGGCAACAGATTTGCCGACGGCCGTATCTCCACAGCAGCTCGACTCGGGAGAAGAAAAAAAAAATCATGCCTAAAAATGTCGTGAAGAATATGTTGTCGCTTGCAGTCTGCAATGGGGCCCCCCTGTCCTTCCCGGGGGATCCTACCCCTCTTTCATCCACACACGACGGTCGAGTTCGTGAAGCTGGCAACAAGCGGGACAGTGAAATGTACCTGATAGGGACTATCCGCAAGGTTGAACTAGTGATTGATTGAGTTGCTTGATGGGGGGCTCCTATATGATGAGTCGATACCGGGAACGTCTGGAGTGGACGGATGGTCTGAAGTCCGGAATGACGTTTGTAATGGCAGGGCCGTAGAGATATACACACACAAATAACCCGCCTTTACAACTTTGAATCGTTGAGCTAAACCATACATAGTCACACTTCTCTCATTCCCACCAAAAAGTCTGTGAGCTTGTTTTTTTTTCAACCTCCGAGACAGGTCTTTAAAGAAGTTTTTGACTTGGCTCACGATCGCAGCTCCAACTACATAGTTATCAACATATTTTCTGGCAACCGTCATGCACTCGTTTTCATAATTGACTCCAGGCGAACAAGGCGGAAAAAGAAGGAAACTAGAAACATTTTTTGCTGTCGGACTTGGAAGAAAAAGAAAAAAAAACGAGAGGAACCGTTACTGAAAGGAAAAAAAGCAGAAATCTAACAAACCGAAGCATGTTATCACGCCGCCTGCTAATACTGCAACAAGTCGTTCTTCTTCTACAACCAGAGTTGGCCGTTGGCAATATCCTTCACGGTCTACAAGAAAGAGCGGATGGATTCTCAGATTTGGGGACGCAGCTTCTCAACGGCGCCATAGAGCTTGGACAGCAGATTGGTCTGGTTCCGCCCGGAGCGGGCCAGGCACGACAATCACAAGCACCGGCAACCGTAGCGGCACCAGCATCACTACTGTCTCCTGTGGAAATACCGTCATCGACACCGGAGCTGTCACTATCACCAGCACCAGCATTGGCACCAGCGGTGGTGACACCGGCAGTAGTGACACCTTTTGCAGATTTAGCGCCACTGATATCACCTTTTTCGACACCATCTGTCCCAGCAGCCATTGTGCCGCCTGTACCCTCGGTCGCCTTTGCGGATTTTGAATCTCGACTTGCTTCCTTTGGTCAGAGTCTAGGACTACTTCCTCAAGGGGCCACAGGCCTTCAGAATTCACCACTGGCACAAAGCACACCCTCTCTACCTCTTGCACTAGCACCACAGATGCCATCTACGACTGGGCAGGTCGCGTCCCAACCTACTCCGGCTGTTCCCACTCCGACCAGCCTGCCGCTGCCGTCAACCACGCCATCGTCACCCCTGTCTTCGGCTACGGCGACTACTCCTAAGCTCTCGTCGACTGCCGCGAGGTCCTCATTAACTGCATCAGCCTTCCCGTCTTCTATATCACCAGCACCGGCGGCTTTCACCATCCCCCCGGCCGCGGAACCAAAACCCCAAACAACATCCGCGGCTTCAGTTATCCCTTTTGTTCCTATAGCTCCGACTCCTCTACCGCAGCAAACGCAGCCAGCACAGCAGACCAACATGTCCCAACCAGGAGTCAGCGCAAACTCGACATTGCCGAGCGAGCAGCAGGGCCAGGGGTTGGAAGGAAGCAAGGCGGTGGCCCGCATAACGGACTACACCCAGGGATCGTTCCTGGGTGAGGTGCCGACTCGGGACGTCGACCTGCCGGTGACAATCATCTTCCTGATACTGTTCATCGCGGGCGCCGTGACGCACATGTCCATCTATCAGAGCAACTCGAGGAGGGGTCACAAGTTTCTCTTGTCGGACATCATGTTTGACTTTTGCGTGATGCGCTCCTTGGCCTGCGTGTTTCGGATCGCGTGGATATTTCAGCCGGTCAAGGGTGTTATCATGATGGCTATCATTCTTCAAACTGGAGGGTAGGGTGTTTGATGATTTTGTTTGAACACGATATAAACATCAGCTAATGCAATGGCCCCCCCAAAAAAAATAGTGCCGCCGTTGCAGCCCTGCTCAACATCTTCTTCGCCCAACGGCTCCTCCGATCCATGCACCCCAAGGTAGGTTGGCACCCGGCGGTTGGACCGATTACAACTTTCCTGGCATTCTCCGTGCCGGGGGCCATCATATGGCAGATCGTCCACATGTTTGTTCTCTTCTTCTCCTCGGTCGATGATACGAACCGCGCCAACATCATCTTCAAGGACCTCGAGGCCGGCTCCGCCTTTGTGCTCTTCCTGGTGACCTTTCCCATCCTCGTCACGTCCGTGGTCACCGGCTGGCCCGGCCCGCGGCCCGAGCCCTTTGGGATCGGCGACTGGCGCGTCAAGAAGAGCGTCATCATCGCCAGCGGCTCCCTGCTCACCGTCGGCGCCGCCATCCGCCTCTCCGCCCTGGTCACCCCCGAGGCCCCGGGCGAGCGCAACCCCGTCTTCAGCCGCGCCAGCTTCTACACCACGCAGTTCATGCTCGAGATCTTCGTCGTGGCGCTGTACGCCGCCGCCCGCGTCGACCTGCTCTTCTTCATCCCCAACGGCAGCTCCAAGCCGGGCGACTACTCTGGCCGCAACCAGGCCGCCGCCGCTGCCGACGGGGAGAAGAAGAAGAAGAAGAGAGGCCCGCTCGTGCTCCGCGACGACGTCGAGGCCGCCCTGGACCGCCTGGACGCCCCCTACGAGATCCTGCGCAACCCGCCGCCGCTCGAGACGCGCGGCCTCCCGCCCGGCAGAGACGTCGTCTGGGCGCTCGTGTCGGTCGACAAGCCCGAGGGCGCAGGCAAGCGGGTCAGCACCATCGCCGGCGCGCGGGGCGGCGGCAACGTCGACGATCCGTCGTTCAAGTCGCCGCGGGTGGTGCGGGTGTTTGCCGACGGGGACTCGACCGCCGACAGCGACGACTACTACTCGCCCACGCAGGCCGGGGTGCATCCGGCGTGGGTGCAGTTGCCCAGGCAACAACAACACGCAGCAGCAACAGCCGACGGCGGCGGCGCAGGGGTGCGCGAGACCTTCCCCGACGAGCTGCCGCAGCGGCCGACGCGGGTGTCGCGGCGCGCGTCGGTGCTCGAGGCCATCAGGCCGCGCATCATGCGGGCGCGTCAAGAGGAGCAGCAGCGTGCTGCCACGGCGGCCATGGCTACGGCCGCCGCCGGCGATGCTGGCATTCCCGTCCCGCCGTCGCCCGCGTGGTCGTCGTCGCCGGCCCGGCCGAGCTACGTGTCGTTTGGAGAGGAAGAGGACGAGTTTTACAGGCGTGCCGTCATCCGGGAGACCATCCCAGTGTACTTTCCAGAAAGGGAAAGGAATTCTGAGTCCTTCATGTCAAAAGACTAGCTTTTTTTTTTTGTTGTTTTTTTGGTTCCGCTGGCTCGAAAGAAATTGAAGAATCTTTTTGGTGCTATTTTCATGGATGTGCCAAGATGTTACGCACTGATACATTAAAAGTTTCCAGTGTCCTGTTATGTACTCCGTTTGTTTTCATGGCGTGAGAATATTGAATTATGACGTGGGCATCAGATTGTGCAAGTTGAGCAAAGCAAGCCAAGCTCAGACTATTGAGGTACGCAAATCAGGACAGAAAGTATCATACGTACGTGCATGCTAGGAGCCAAAAAAGGATCTGCTCGACAACATTGTCAAGAACTCAAGCTCACCTTACCAGGGGCAGGATTGCGTGTGCACGCTCTGCATCCACTCCCTACATCTCAAGTCCAGAACCCTTAATATCGCTTATGCTTAGTGCGGTTACTGGCATGCGTAGTAAATTGCGGTTTACGTAGTACCACGTTAGGAGACGCATTCATAAGGCCATGTCCGTACGAATGCTCAGGCAGTACTGTGAAGATCTCCCACGGACTTGAACGAAATCCTTCTAGACTGGTTTGCTAACTAGGCTAGAACATTGGGTGTTGCTCCGTTGAACAAGATTACATGCCGGAAATAATGTCAAGCACCGGCCCTAAAACAGAGCTAATGTAGGCCAATAAACTAGAGAGCTTCTGGATCAAATCCGTGCTAACGATGGGTGAAGCACTATTGAGCTACTAAACAAGTTTTGAATTCCTCACGTGGCTGCGTTTTCTACGAGCTAAACCGTTGAAATTTAATTAAAGCCATGCTAATAACCCTATTCCGTCTACCATCATGTGTGCCGGTGGTAAATAGCGTGTCAGGGATGCCAGAAATCTCGGCAAGGTAAGAACACAGCTATCCCAAATATAGTCATGAGCATATTCATGAATCATCAACTTGATTACTCCCGCTCAGACATTTCCCCGGAGAGCTTCCGGCGTGCTTTTATTTGGCCCCTTCCTATCCGGAGTGTGTGGCAAGAAAATCCAATATCAACTGCATGCCAAGCATCGTAGGTCCCAAATCAAAGACAATCAACAGGATCTGTTGAGGAGACACGTCGTCCAAGTCTGCATACAATGCGCACAGGGATGCGTCGCAAGTGACGTTACAGACACACCCATCTTGTCCATTGGATGGCTGCTTGTACGCAGGGTCTACTATATGGTATATCTCGGCCAGTTAGAGTTCAGAGCTTGACCGCCTCTTGGGACCTTTGGGGGCAGCTCAGAAAAATTCAGCCAGAGTGGTTGGAGTGCATGTCAGCGTCGCATCCAGATATGTGTTGCTTCGGGCCTAAACCAGCAAGATGCATTACCTACCTACCCAGGTACCTACCTAAGATGTGAGGGTGTCGCTTGGTCCGTGTAGGCTGTAGCTGCCCGTGTCGACATTGAAATTACAACTTGACAGGATTCAATGTCATAAGGTTAGAAATTATTAAATTATAGAGGCGATATATGGCTTATTTTTCCTCATCGTATTCCTTCATCGGTGAGTTCCATCAGGCGATATCCAAGGACACTTATTACTCACACCCTCCCGCGTACTCCGGTACCAACCCTGCGTGTGGATCCTGGAGGCTAAAATGGCTTAATTTAGACGAACCAGACCGACGGTACTCGACGACATTTTTTTGAATTTCCTTTTTCGAAAGAAACTTGAACAAAAACCTCGTGGAAGTCTTTACTTAGATGTTTCATTGAGAATGGAGAAAAAGAAGCAAAAGCAAAGATGATACGGGAAGGTGCAGTGATGAAAAAAAAGTAAAAGAAATCAAGCAGAGAAGTAAGTACAAAAAGGGGGAAAAGCAAAAACCATGCAAAGACGGGAAATTCCACCTCGACTACGGAAGCTCAGCCGGTTTCCCAGAAAAGACATTAAACCCCACCCACCGGCCAAGCAAAGGCCGCAGGCTAGTGGAAAATCTAGACTCGGAAACCAAAAGATCCGGCAGGCTGGGACGCCTCCCACGGCCAAAAAAGAATAAAGGTCAAGTTCTTTTTTTGGGAAGAGGCGGGGACCTTGGGGATAAAAAAAAATACAAGTCATTAGACAGGCAGCCCTTGAGGGATGGTAAAAGCGTCCTGCCACCCCAGAAAACAATGGCCACTTGGGAAAGAAAAATAAAAGACAAACGACGAGGGGAGTGACCATTGTAAGAGCCACACAACTCCAAAGCGGTGGTTACTAAACTTGACCACTACACTTCTCGGGACCGCAACGTAGCAAGCTTGTTACGGTGGAGGGGGGGAAGGGAGTGGTTATGTGACTTGTCATTTCTTCAAGGCCTGAACTAATGGTCCCGAACGTTGTTTGTTCCTTTGGAAGTGCAGTCCGAAACCACCCATTAAAACCACCGGATGTTGCTCCCGAAGCGGGGAGAAAACGAAGAAGGGCGGTAGAGCCCGACTGATGGGACGGCACGAGATGACTGTCAGCATTGATCAGAGGATGGGGCAAGAATAATAATAACAATAACAGGGCCCTTGATTCAAATGTGATGAGATTTTGCAGTTATCCATGGGATATATGAAACAGTCATGACCAGGGTGGGAGCCTTTGCTCCAAGATGAGACCTATCTCGAGGAGATTTGGCTTGGCCTTGTCGTTGGGGGCCCTTGGGCCGTACCATCCATGATATCTTCTCTCGCCGCGACCTGAACAAACCATTCCTTCGCTCACGCCGCTTGTGTTACCGTGTCAAAGCAAAGGTCTCCTCCTAACTCGCCTCCCTTGCGATGCTGCTTACCACCGGTCAACTAGGTCAAGCGGTCTGCAGATTATAATGAGAGATGTATGCTGACTCCTGTGGCGTTGAGGGAATCGAACCGTGTTGTGTCCAATCACGGGTAGTAGGGCAAGGGTTAGGGAGAGTCTTGGGGATCAAGCTGCTCGATGGGCGGCGCGTTTAGTCCGTAAAAGAGGGTTAAGGATCGTGAGGGTGTAGGTAAGATCTTAGTAACCAAGATGACGGTGAAGAAGGTGTGAAGGGACCAGGTTGACGGTGACAGTGTGGCTAGGACTCGGAGAGGGTCTGATCAAAGGGAAGGGGGGGTGAGCGAACTGACCAAGGGGAAACGTACAACCTCGCAACAAAAGCCTTCTACGGCACTAGATGAACGCATAATTTAGAATGATCTCTTTCTCATTGGGGAACCAAACAAATATTTGTGAGGGTCTCATGGGGGATTACTGTGGAACGGCAAACTTGAATGCAACACTGGAGGTCCGGCATGAGGGCATAAGGGGATCAGGTCCGTCTCACTGGTTCGTCGATGTACTGTATTACTCAACACAGACTTGGCAGGCCTCCCTTTGATATGACCTGCCAGTTATGTAAAGAGCCGTTGATCTTTGTGATCCCACAGGATGGCTACCCCCCTGAAGGTGATTTGAGCCTTTTCATATATGTATAACATGAGGGTTTAGTGAATCACTGTAAACGTGACATGCTGGTGATCCTTGATCAACAAAAGAAGAAAAGAAAACTGGTTGGGGTTGAAGACTAGGAGAGATCTTCTCCAAAGCAAAACAATTAGTGAACCGGGTAACGTAGTCATCTAGGGTGCTTACGGACATGTCCGACGAGAACTAAACGTGGTAGCGCATCCCAAAAGAAAAATATGTGACAAACATTCGGTATGAGGTAGTATTCTCCTGCACATCATATTTGAGTGGGGTCCCCGGTTTGTAGTTTCCGGGAGGTTACCCGGAGAAAGAGAGAGAGAGAGGAAGAGAGTGGGAAAAAAAATACACCGACAGTGTGTGCCCTGTGCGTCGACCATACGGGACTTGCACGACGGCTCGGGTTGGCGGGCTTGTCCGTGAACGGAGCATATTAACCGGCAGTTGTAAGCAAAAGGAGCGGGAGGCAAATAAACAATACGAAATGGGAACGATATACGGTACTTAATCCTGGGATGATCGTTCGGGTGAAAAAGAGAAGGAAAAAAAAAGATGGAGAAATTCGTAGACTGTTCGAGAACCTGGGCCATGCAAGCATGTCTACCGGTAGATGCTTACCTTGGATTGCCGACTAAGACTTCTAGTCTCCGCCCGCGGATGCAGGAGACGTTGTCCGGTATAGCCTGCTTTTAGATGATTAAAATGCACTACCGTCATAGTTTACCACTTAGGTAGACGTGCATCTCTCCATTTTCTACAGTGGCAACCCGCGGATGGGATCCGGTAGCGTGTTATCCAAGGAATAAACCTGGAAAGAAAGAAAAAGAAGAAAACAAAACTAAGAAAGATTGACGGGAGCTAGCAAAATCCGTCGGTCGGGCCCGTGTACGGTAAAATTACGTTTAATCCCGAATCCTTCCCTTACATGCAGGCATGGAAGCCGGGTGAAAGCAATGAAAATAGGATAAAAATAAATAAAAAAAAGTCCCCTAACATGCAGGACCCAAATACAGTGCCGAACCACGGGCGAAGTGGGAATAAAAATGTAACGTCGATGTCATATGCTGGTTGGTGACGACAAAAACATAAAAAATCATGCCATGATCGTCGGCGACCGTTGTTTTCTGCAACCAAAAATGGTTGCTCTTTCACACACACATTAGATCTTGGTTGAGGGGCGGTTGTTAGACAAGAAACCCTTCGATCTTTGGACCCGATGGCTGAAACTCATGAATCGGAAACGTAGGATTGGTGCAGGGCAAGGGAAGAAATACCCCAAGGGTTTATCGATTGGCACAGGGGGGGCTTGGTTGCACTGATGTGGATTTTGCCGTGGGAATGCAAAGTCTTGACCTTATTTTTGGTTTGTGTGGTCTGTGATTCTTTTCAATCTGTTGGAGAAAACAAATGGGCGCCTTCTGCTTCATGAGTACTTACGTAACCTGTCTTGGAAATTCCAGTGCGATCAGGTTTCCTATAATGCCACAATTGCAAGGATTAAGAAAACACGGAGAACTCTATGGTAACCCCAGATGGGTTTGTGGCTTTTGGCGTGGGATACTGCTACAATGTACGTCGAAGTGGTGTGCAGGTGCATGCATGGGGGGACAAGAAGAAAAGAAAAATAGACAAACATAAAAAGAAAAAGGGACCCCTGACCACCCTGGGAAGTTCCGTATATAATAGTAGAACGTACTGTACAGTAGGTAGTGGAGTTTTGATGAATTAGTTTCGTCGTCATGATATCGCTCCCATGCTAGTGAGGATAAACCCAAAAAGTTCTGGGATTTCATTCCTTTATTACATGCTCGAAGTTTAGGTGTTATTTTTCAGTCATTTTCCCCCAAATGTATTCTGTGCCGCAGAGATCTTGCATCACTTGATAAGTTGATACCCATCAGCCCGGTACCAGGAACCCCTGCGAAACCGGGCGCCACAACCCACAACCCATCTGTAGCCCGCCCGTTTGGATTTACGATTACTGATCACAGGGGTCTGTTTTGGGACAACCTCAATAGGAGGCGTCCTTGGCTACCACAAACCATTCAAGCCCGACACGTCTTGTGAGCATCACTACTGCTTGTATTTTTACGAAAGACCTCCATCCCAAAAAAAAAAAAAAAAAAAAAAAAAAAATAAGAAACTCATCTTTACCGTCCCTTGCGCTTCGCGGTATATTTCCCATCTTGTCTTTTGTCTCAAGCCACATGATAATCGACCTTGACATCTGCCATGGCCTTCTTGTCCCCAATCTTCAAATTCCATATTCTGTCGCTTGCTATGGCGCTTCCCCGACGGACGCGCGGGACTGATCCTATTGGATCAATAACACATTTGCTACCCAGGAAATTTCCAGCCGCCGGTTTGTTTCACATCCATTTTTGCCAGCTAAGCCCTACTTTGCCTTTTGCCAGGTGAATATCAAGAATACATCCTGGCGCAATATTGTTTATTTTTCTGAACCTTCCTTTTTGTTGTCTATTTTGGCTACCGGCATCAGAGTTTTTGCTTGGCGCAACAAAATAAAAACAAAAACAAATAAAGAGTAGTTCAAGTCACCCAGTTTTGGAACACATACACGCCTTGACGCCTGCATTTTTAGAACCCCTACCCACCATCTTCCCACGGGCTGCGTGTCCTCTTCTTGCCCATAGCATCCAAAAATCTCATTTTTAAAACGATTTAAACAAAAAAAAAAAAGGCCGTGCCAGACCGGTGACTGGACCCAGAAATTTCCACAGGAAATTAAGATGATAGGGAAGATCGACAAGGCATCGGACGAACTTCTGTAAAGTAGTTCTCTAGCGGTAAATCAGGGGGCGGCCAAGTGGATTATTTAGTATTATGAACGGAGACGATATGCAGACAGATACTACCCAACCCGGCCCTGCGGAGCGGAACCAAACACTCTATGCCATATCGGGCTGCGCACGTGTTTCGCAGCAAGGTGGAATCGAATCTGGGGGGTGTAAGAATATCGATCTCAATCGCATCGACCCGCCCATTGTCCCCGATCTCCCGCACCCCATCCCATCCATCCCCTCTGCCGCGCTTCCCAAGATGTTGGAAAAAACTGCTATTTGCTCCTTGCCTCCCATTCCACACCATGGGTTTTTCTTTACCCCCTTCGATACACACCCCAATACTCTTGTCGCTTTTTTTTTTCTTAGTTGATCTTTTTAATGTTTTATTTTAATTCTTTTTTTTTTTTTTTTCCTTTTCCCGTTCGGTGGCCGAATAAAGGGTCCCCAGCTTGCCCGAATCAATACCGAATTTCCACTACTCCCTTCGTATTTGACCGCAACCACATGGGCAGCTTGTCTACTAGGCTGCAAGTCCAACTTTTTAAGCCTCACTGCCGCCTTCCCGCACGCACCTGGAGAGAAAAGAAAAGAAAAAGAAGAGACAGCCTCGTCACCGACAGGCAATATCCCTGCTAACTCTCGATTTTTTTGAACTTTTTCTTCCCCTCCACCTTTCTCCTCCGCCGCCGCAATTAGCTGCCCCCCAATCACCAAACTAACCTCAAGATGGATGGTTCAAGTACTGTATAACTAAAGTGTGGCATTTCGGAGGAAAAGAGCCACACACCAAGCAGGGGTGGAGCGAAGGACAGTGTCATTACTTTGTCGCCAAGGGCACGTCCTCCTCATGTAAAGATGGATCACCCTGTACGAACTATTTGAGTCCCTGCTTG
Organism: Pyricularia grisea; assembly: GCF_004355905.1. Taxonomy (NCBI): domain Eukaryota; kingdom Fungi; phylum Ascomycota; class Sordariomycetes; order Magnaporthales; family Pyriculariaceae; genus Pyricularia; species Pyricularia grisea. The sequence continues at coordinate 8,110,021 of NW_022156716.1, read as the reverse complement.
CTGCCCAATTCGTCCACTGCCTCTTTAGTTCTCATCATCAGGATATACGTTTTCGGAACATATTCATCAACGTCATCATCACCAGTGTTCGACACCCCCTTCTTCAATCCTCACAGTGAAAGAGGTGGCAGGGTTATTGGGCGATACTAGTCACCCCCGATTCAGCCTCCTCCTCATCCATACTGCCATCCACCACTTGCCGCTTTCGTTTGGGATTGCAGCCGCAGATATACCCTCCAGGAGTTCGTCAGAGTGACATTCTGTGCAACATACCCCTTCAGCAACACTGTCAGAAACCAGGGCAACTGTTCTTGTCCACACCCCCTAGTGCCGGGACCGAGCTCTCTCATTTCTCTTCGATTTCGTCCTATGGTCAATGCTGGTGGTCTATCAAAAAAGACAAATATAAAGATGATGATAACAACCGCTCGTTGACAACAATTCACTCATCTCGAATCCATACTGCGTCCAGTGTCGGTTGTGTCCTACAAGATTCGTCTAGTCCTCAACTGTCGTTACCGGCTCAAAGATCTTTATTCACCTCCTCTTTGAGCTCATTCAGGACTTACTCCCTTTTCAGCTACGCCACCTCATGAGACAAACCGTCGTCAAGTGCGAAAGGCTCGACAAAGAGTCACGGATCAGCACTAGGGAATATAAAAAGGCTCCAATATCTTTGGGCCTGGAGACACAACTTCCATAGATAGCCCCAAATCAACTACACACCGATATCCATCCTTCTACTCAACCAACAGAAGGAAGAAAATACGAAAACCAAACCAACCCACAATGTCTGCTGAAGAAGTTCCTCTTGGAGAGTTCACGGTTCAACCCGTCTGCCGAGCCGTTCCATGCACGACACTCCCGCCCATCGTGGTTCGGACCGGAGACTACACACCAGGGGCCGATGCGGTCGTAGGCATGTGCGTGCTCCTCGACCAGGACGGCAACAACACCATCCAAGACGTCATGGGGGAAAACGGCAACGTCCTGGAGAGCATTTTCGACACAAATCACGCCGCTGGTCTGCAATGCCATGCATCAGCCCCGATCGCAGACTCGAAACTGTCGTCAAGGTCCTCCAGTAGTGGCAGCGGCGGCTCCTCGTCGTCCAGCAGTGCCGGCGGTGGACAGAAGAGCAACTACTTTGCCTTTACCAGCGTCGGTATCACTTGGGCCGGGACGTATAGGATCGGCGTTTATATTTGGGTCTACCCCACACATGTCAACAGGAAAGAGCCAGCCCCTGAGCCTTACATCGCCGTTCAGCTTATTTCTGAGCAAATCGAAATTATTGATGGCCAAAACCCGGATGAGCGTCCTAGTGAGTAGCATTTCCCCCTTTTATCTTTTGCTTCAATTGCTTGGAAAAAGAGTCTTTTTTTCTTTTCTGTTTTCTTCTAATTTATAACGGACATTGGTCCCACCCCTTGGTTACAGGCGCTGACATTATTTTGATATCAACAGCCAAGGAAGAGAAGCGTATCCTCAATCGCATGCGTCATACCACTGGCATGGCCCATTTCAATATTCCACACCAATAAGTTGCGTCAAGCTTAGTTGCTGGCGTTGGATTGATCCATGTCGCAAAAAGTCGACACCAAAAGCATACGGATTACTGGATGCATCTTCACGAATTTCATTGATTTTCTGTCCTGTCTTGTTTTTTTTTTCATGTTTTATTATGAGCGGCTGTCTTGTTCCTGTTTTGTTTTGGACACTGGGACGCAAAAATGTGTATAGATCGGCAATAGAGAGGGTAACAGGTATATGGTGGCTCATTTGGAGAATTCCATTTGCGGTTTTTCTCTCTCTTTGATTTTAGTTGGTATTGCGGCCCAACGTTGACATGGAAAATCAAAATGATAATGTCTTGGCAGTCATGATATTTCCATTCATTGGTAGCTGCAAAACATTCGGTTTCGGCAAGCTCAGTTTCGTCAACTTCAAAAAAGCAGAATGTGTCCGTCAAGTATGTTTTTCTTCTTGGTAACCACCCCTGAATCCCGATTACTGATCTCCCCAAGTAGAATATTTGCAAAGAAACGTTCTAAATGCAACCAACCAAATGTGCTTAAAAAAAAGCCTAGCTTATTTTTATTTATTATTTTCTTCTTTTTGAAAAAGAAGAAGCAAATATCCCATCCACGTGCACCCCGTTCGGCGTTCCCGAGCGTTGTTACTATGGCTTGTGGGAGGCTGTTGGTGTGGATTGGGGGAAAAGAAAGTTGTGCCGAACGGAGGATCGGCGCACAATGACATAAAATCACACCCTGCATCGTTCAGCGGCTCGCCTAATGATGGCCCTATGGCGCCTCGTCGTCGATCTTGACAAGATTGATAGGGTAGATTTTGGCTTGCCATCCCCGGCGTATAATGCTGGCTTTTATACCCCAGTGATTGGGCTGCTATTTTTGCCCAATGGCTTTTTATATTATATTGTGTCCGAAATTATCATACCGCGAGCGGTCTTGCGCATATCGGTTACTCCGTATGTTTTGCGATGATCCTGCTGCCCGACTCGGGGTTCTTGGCATGCTTGCGAGTGTTTATTATCACCGCTGATCAATCTCGTGAGAGTCTCCGGATTTCCGATCTCATGACAGCTGTTGCTTGTTTGCTGCGGCATCTCTTCCGACTTTCCGGCTCTTCCTGAGACCAGCTACCGTCCAATGTGCATGTTGATCACTCACAGTGTGTAAAAAGACACTTCTTGATGCGGACCCGACTTCAGGGCCATTATCTCATGAGTACCACTTGGCTGAATACGTCGAGAATTTATATCAATTTACAAACTTATTACTCGGACTGGATTAGCATCTTTGACCCTGCACAAGACGCCGTTGACCGTTGCACTTGATAAGAAGTAAAGACGTCAGTCTTTTTTGCCCTCTTTAGAGACCCTGGTCGTATTTATTACTATCAAAGCATCCTAACCCGCTGTCGAACCGACCAAGTACCTGCCAAGAGCCTCCTCTGCATTTATGCAGCGCACGGTTTGGCTAAAGGCATCCCTCGGATATATGTCTCGAACTTCTGCTGGTAACGAGTTCGTAGTGAACTCGACGCCCGTCTGAGAGTTTGCACAATGAGTTCCATGTGCAGCAAACACATCGAAGCGTTACTAGCGACGGTGACAAACGTCCATGTTCCAATGAATCCCGCAGTGAAAAGATAAATGTGCATAAAGGCTAAAGTACTGTTATATTTGGCCTCACTTCTCTGGCGTGTGCGTGGTTCAGATAGGGGAGAGCAATAACAACAGACATTGGGGTTGATATCGATTTAACGCTAATTGTAATTGATTTTATATCAAACCCGGAACCAGGATACATTTTGTATGTCTTCCAGGAAATCATATAATCAAGTCTACACAAATGCCTCATTGGTTGGTCCTGTTTCCTTTGTTTTTTCCCCAGCTGACCTCATCCACTTTTGTTTGGCTGTGCTAATTTCGCCCTCATCTTATCCCTTAAGCCGTCGCTGCCGTTCCTTTGTAACCTCAAGGCTATTGAAATATTATCAGATGCAGGCGTATCACAAACCGGAGAAAACAAAACAATGTTTGATTCTCAGTAAAGATTAGCTATGTGCCTCGCTTCCTTTCCAGATTCAGCGAATATTCACCTCAGTCATTAACTGCGGTGGGTTTGGAACCGTATGAATTTGAGCTGAAGATGCATTATGGACAGTTTGTTGGTTTAGCTACCAGAAAGAGTGGCCTATAGGGGGCAAGTTTGGGTGTTTTAACCTTTTGCATTTCCGCTTACTCTACACGTTTCTCTTGATTTCCAAAAAGCTTCGGACTTTTCTGATCTCTTTTCTTCTTTTTGGTTCGCTGCAGTAATATGGATATTACATTTATACAATAATTCTGTCATGAGGTTATATACAAACACAAGCCTCTGTTCCTGAACCCGTTATATAACTTCTAATGGATGAGGATCGTAAACTAAGGTAATTCCATTCTTTGATGATCAATAATCTGGAGAACAGGAGAACGGCCACGAATAACACCCTTCGCCCTATTGTTTACTTCTAACACGGACACCGTCTAGTGGTACAAACCTTTCGCGCAAAATCCTACTGCGCCTTCCTGTCGAGGAACCGGGGCCCGTCGACGCCGTTAACCAAGACGCTCTGGTAGCCCAACTCCTGCATGGCCAGAGCCTGCTCGATCCTGGCGTGGTGGGCGCTCATGTGGCGGCCGTCGGGCAGGATGACTTCGGTCTGCTTGATGCGGTAGAGGAAGAAGGGGTAGAGGATATCCGGGATGAGATACACGGACGTGAGGAACAGGTGGAAGTGGTTTGTGAAGAAGCCGTGCTGCTCCGGCCAGTAGTAGTACGCGTGATAGGTGAAGCCAAACATGCCTCCGGCGGAACCGGCGGCTCGGAGTGCCCTGGATGGGTTAATGGTTAGTTTTGGTTTTCTGTTTTGATATTGGCTTCACATTTTAAATGCAAGCAAGACCAAAGAAAAGCAGAAAAAATGGGGGCTCTTACCAAATGGTCCAGCTGGTTCCACCACTGTGGCCACGGGAGATGAGCATGGCCAAGCTGCCGGCGCTGATCCAGCCCTGCGGAATCAACGCAGTCCACATTCCCAGCTCCAAGGTATCAAAACCCTCCCTTCCACGATACCACTTGCCCTGTTTTGAACCGAAACCCGTCCCAGGCTCGCTCAACCACCAGCTGGCAAAGGTGTAGTTCCCCCACAGGGCCCAAGGGAACAAGATTGCAAAGATCAGGCCCATGTTCTTGCCGACCCAGGGCGCCGTGTGCTTCCAATCGTTGGGGGCGTACTTGATGGTGGTCCAGACCAGGCCGACGTCCAGGAAGAACCAGAGGCCGAGCCCGGCCATCTCAAACGGGTGCTCCGCTACCGTGAATGCGTACAGCACCTCCCAGGACCAGTTCCCGATGGTGGCGATGATGGGCATTCCGTACGACTTGTCCTTGATGGACTGCAGCGTTATCAGAGCGTAGGCGCCGTACCAGGTCACCATGCCAAAGACCAGCACGACCGTGGATGCCAAGGGGAACCATTGCGGCACGTGTTCTGGGGGTGTGTCGTACAGACCCATTGTCGCTTGTTTCTTTTTTACCGCCTCTTCTGTTCCCAGTGGTAATGAGCTTTGGCTCTTGGCGTTGTAGTCATGTACTTCGTGGACTGAAAGGTGCAGCTCGGGAGTTGAGCTGTCTATAAATTCACTCCGAATTTGTCTGAATTTGTGCGGGCCATGATGGACTGAAATACCTTGCCAAACAGTAGTCGTACGGACATGCCCACAGATACTTGCTATGGGTGAAAAACTCATACACGGCCATGACCAGAAGTAGCCATGACACCTTTTTGAGCCTTCCTTGGTTCTAGGCAGCGGATTTCCCTCGGATGGGACGAACAGCCTTAGGCCTCGGACGCGTAGCTATGCAGGATGTGCGATGCAGTCACCGGCCCGCAAAGCCTTATCTGCTTGGCTACACGCTACTGGGTACAAGCTCAGCTGTCAATTTTGTCGTTAGGTAAGAAACCTACCAACCTTTCTATGGAGTGGTCGGATGGTACACGCGCGCGACGCTCGGTACGGACCGTGCGCTTTTTTCCGGCAGAGAACCGAGAAGCGTGATGTTAGCTGACGCGGGATTGCTTGGGCCGGCCTTGCGTGGAATATTTGCCACAGCACACTGAGAACGGGCGTTTAGAAAAAAAGAGAAAAAAAAGAAAAAAAAAAGTTGGCAGCAAGGCAGTCACCAGCCCGTCTGCAACAATGCACCGTACAAGTAAGTTTTGCTTACCTTGCTAGCTCCTCCTGTCTTGCTAGCAAAGGTAAGCCCGCAGCGCCAAGGATGACAGTCGCGGTTGAGCTAGAGGATGGGCTGCTTCCGACAGTCTTTTTCTAGCAATCGATTGAAGATTTGCTGCTGGATAATCGATCTGGCGCCAACAATGGGTGCTGTACGAAGCTAGGCTTTTAGTACCACACCATTAATGAAGATGTAGCTTTTGCATATCTATTAATTTGCTATTTTTGGGAATAATTTAGCGGGTTCACAACCGGGGTATTGGGAGCTCAGGGGTAAGACCGATTCCTGCGAAATACGCGAATGTATAGTCCAATACTATGCCTTGACTGACAAAAGCTCCGAGCCGGGAATTGTCGATTTTCGGTACCGTGTCGTCCCATGTTACTTGGAACTTCCGACTCCGAAATACTCAAAAAGGACTACATATTTTCTCAGCGATTACTTTACTGTTTTCCGAACTGCTGGCCGATAAATACGAGTATGACAAGTCCCGGGTCTCCCGGTGTTTCTTGCGTCACGCGGGGCAGAGCTTGGCCTTGATAATAAGCTTATCGCGGCACAGCAATATTTTCCTGTTGTATGAAGAGCTGTCTGTCCGGGAATCCTTAGGGTTGTCTTTTCTTGGTTCTTGCCCCTCTGTGGTTGGTCGGCTCTAGCCTAAAGCCTTTGGCAGCTGTTTTTTTTTTTTTTTTTTTTTTTTTTTTTT